>NC_056733.1:1309186092-1309218592 GCF_019279795.1 Protopterus annectens
AGCCGACATTTGAACTGTTGTACCACCTGAAGCTGTAGGCCTAAACAGCACAGTATGGTATATGTTCACATTCCCTGGTAACACTGTCTTGTGTGTTTCCTGTAGTCTGCACAGATTACATTCCTCAGGCATAGGTATCTGTAAGTAGGGGCACACAGTACTGTAAGGTACACAGGAAATGCTCATCTGCGTCAGCATACATTTGTGTGTTGTATGAATGTCTGATGTGTGTGTAATGATGCCTGTACCATGTCTGCAATCACGTGTGATGCAGGGTTTGCATGTGTACCTAGCAACATGTATACTCTGTTACAGCAGTATGCCAGCTATATTAACAACTGTGCACATATGTTAGGTAGGGGTATGGCATCAATGACTAGGGAGGGTTAATGGTTATACTGTAACTGTACTTCACATTCATTGCAATGGATGACATATTTCTGCATGCATTAGCTTGATATGTACCCCCCTGGCAAGGCTGTGCATTGGATCCCAAACAGTGAGCCGAGTACTAGTGTACACTGGTGTGTCATATGGAGTGTGGCAGGCACTGTCAGCCAGTTGTGGGCTGAGCACTGATATATGGTATTGAATGAGTGTATCCTCTGACAGACAAACAGATGCTATATATGGCAGTTAACTGATATCTGTACTGTATAATGTTAAGTGTGCCACATGACTTGCTCACGCATATCGTTTACTTGTCTTCCAGGCTTATGGCTCATCACAGGAATCCCTGCTACACAGCCACAGAGGAACAGGAAATCCACCACAGCCTGGTTCAGCACTATACCCTGCTGTTTTCCAGGGCCAGCCAGCACCAGGAGGAGCGTACTGCACTGTGGCAAGAACTTGTTCATTGGGTAAATGATATAGGCATGCATAACTGGACATATGAGCAGGTACGCCATCACTGCAGTGATTTAATTAGACATGTCCGGTGGCATGCATCTGATATCCACAGACAACAGCTTGCCACAGGTGGTGGGGTGGCCATACATCCCCCCTCACAAGAGTGGAGGAACTGCTGCTAAGTGTGGTGGCTCCTGGCCTACAGCAGCAACATCACACATGTGTCATCATGGAGGCCGGAGCCACCCAGCATGGTGACATAGAGCGTGCAGGTAACATGCCCTAGCTGTAGACTACTGTTACCTGTATTGTTAGATTATGCATGTGTGAGATGTGTACTGTGTTTAGCAGTTGTGCTGCCTATTGTGTGCAATACTGACAATTTGAATAGTATCTGTACACCTATGCCTGTTGTTCTACTTCAGTTTAGCACACTCACAGTAGCAACGCCACAGTTGTGGCCACTAACAAACTGTGTCATATTCTTGCAGGTCCCTCTGGTGTGACAGCAGGGCAGATGTTACATGCTGGTGAGTGTGTTAACACTTTCAACTTGGTATTAAACTGTGCATGTCATAGGTGAGGTATAGGCCATGTACACATAACACACCTATGCATAATGCATGCTGTGCATGTTTGCTGTGAGACGTGAAACATCTCAGTAATGTCAGTAGCTGCCTCAATCACATGCAATGCACAGAGCACCAGACACAAATGTGGCAACACTGTACTGCACATTGGATAGGCATAGTTGACACACATGTACACAACATAACACATTTGTCATACGCAGTACAACTCAACATGCTACACATAGTGTAACAGGACACCCGTTGGCCATGTCCAGGATTGGTATCCCATCATGTATACATGCACCACTCATCCCGTGTGTGTACATAGCATGCATGTGCTACACCTGTGTCCACAATTATCTGCTACAGACACAGACACTGCAATCAGACATGGAAATCCATTTGACACACAGAAAACACATGCAGCCATGGTATGTATACCTGTGTGTGATGGTGCACAGGACATTGCAGAGCTTATAATACTTGCACAGAAATGTTGTGTCCTTGTACACATTGTGTTCCAGGGTGTAGGCAATCACTGAACATGTACACACATGCACCACAGCCATGTACACTGTCATTAACTATGGCTGTCTACACTCACACTGCATGGACTTGATCAACACTTATTCTGCATGCTGACACATTTGACGTGACTGTTTGCCTTGTGATACTGTCACCCACCTTCGACTAGTATTGAATATGATTTGGATTTCTGTTGTGTGTGTGTATCTGCTGTAGTGAGGAGTGTGCATGTGTTCCTGTGTGCATGTCTTCCTGTGTTCCTGTGTGCATGTGTTCCTGTGTGCATGTGTGCATGTGTTCCTGTGTGGATGTGTGCATGTGTGCATGTGTTCAAGTGTGCATGTGCAGACCGTAACGTGTGTTTCCTGTCTTCCTCTCACAGGTGCTGAGGTAGGGGTTGGCGAAAGCAGCAGGCGACCTGAAGCCACTGCCATGGATAGTGGTGATGATGACACATGTATTTTGGCATAGAGAGATTTGACAGGGTCTGTCATTGGTCCGCCAATCGACAGTACACAGTATTCAATCCCATCTATGCACACACTCATACTGCCATTACATCCCTCACCACCAATGGCCATAGAGGAGGGACAGCATACAGTTGGCATTGACCAGGAGAGTGTGGTACCCATGGCACTTACATCCCCTCACAGCAGCCATAGCCGTAGACCCGGAATGGTACCAGATAGGCAGAGGTCCAGGGGTTCTTGGGGGAGCACCACTGGATGTATTGCCCCTGGCAGGTGTGCCCTCACAGGTCTTACGATGACCACTATGTTCTGGGCTGTAATGTAGGCTCAGGTACGTATGGAACGGTACACCAGGCAGGGACTTAGGGTGCAGAGGGCACATTGCACCGCTATCAATGACAGCATCCGTGACCTTGCTGGTGCCATCTGGACATACACCGAGGTCATTGATAGACGTTGGGGGGAGACAATAGATGCCCTCCACAACATGTCTTCCTCGAGCCAGGACCGTGCGGGATGGTTGCGACATCGACACGGACGCATGCCAGCAACAGTAACAGCTGGCAGTGATCGTGGACAGCCCACAATTCACAGCCGCTGGGGCTTGCCTGTCCATTGTCCATCCCAGTAGAACACGTGCATGTGGCTCTGGCCAGTCCCAGCAGGGACATGGGTCCAGTCGTCATATTTCTTGCTCTGATGACAGTACCCAGTCAGGGTTGGCACCCAATACTGTCCGTAGCACCCCTGCCAGGCACAGGTACTGTGTCCGTGGCCGGAGACAATGATCTGTACAGCCAAGCAGGTACAGTCTGTGGCTGTCCCACAAACCACGATATATGGCAGCCACATGGTGGAGCTGTGTGCATGCAGACACACACACATTAACCAAACAACTAGGTCTCACACATACACACACACATTACATCAACATTGGCCCATGCTGTACTGTTGTCCCACACACACACACACATACACACACACACACACACACACACACACACACACACACATGTCGATTGGATGGGCCAATGTCAGGCTCTGGCAAACAACAAAATGCCCTGTGCATATGATGATACCTGTGCCACCTCCTGTCATCTGCATTATCGACGGAGGGACAGGCTAACATGGTGCTGATGCACAGGGTGACACTATAGCAGTGTAGCAATAATAGCAAGTTGTCAATAAGGAAGTGTAACTACATCCTTGTAGGTATATCTGAGCAGACATTATGCATCAAAGCTCTGATTGTCACTGTAGTATTGTTTACGCCACTTTTAGGTCTGAGTATGTATTATCCACCCATGTGCCACTTGGCTGATGTGTGATGTGTTGCCAGCATGTGTTAGTGAGTGGACAGCACGTGTGTGATGTGTGCAGTACAGATTAGCAAGTGTACATCTGTGAACATGGTGGGTGCGCACTGTCTGGATGTACGTGCATAGTGGACACATGGGACGTGTGGCATACCATGTTGTGCACATTGTTAACATCTCATTGCATCTTTCAATGGCCAGTATGCATTCTACTACAGTTATGTAATAACATGGGCAGACGTGTGTATGACATGGCTTGACACTATACCGTTAATATCAGTCAATAATTTGCGGTCTGGTAGTATACACAACCTCAACAGCATGACTATAAGCAATCACTGGATGATATCCTGACAAATGACACACAATAGTAGGGAACCCAGTATCAATTGGATCCTTCCGGTGCTACACTATAACACTAACCAGTGGTGATGACCACCACCCATTACTGTGACCACACCTGTGTGTCATATAGCCCCCTTAGGTACATGCAGACACACTAGGGATGTGTCCATCCAAATCTGAGAATGCATGGATTGGCCTACAATGCATTCCCGGGATGTGACGCATATCCTACACAAGGGTATCATACAGATAGATACCTGTTGTGTGATACATGCTGTATAGCAGTATGCCGACTATGGCATAATCATCCTCATGTACTAAACATACTATCCCATCAGTACCAAACAGGTGGTAGCCCTCAACATGTATGTCGGGTACCATTGTGTACATACAGACCCATGTTATGTCATGTGTCCCTTGGTATTCACATATCCATAGGTATTGTGGAGTCCCAAGGTGTATCACATAAGACATTAGTGGCCTGAATGCATATCCACAAGGCAGTCATATACCTATAAAGACTGTCCATTCTTGGCAGACGTTGTTGTGTATGACCATGTCTGACATATACCCCAGGCACATACCCTCACTCACACTACTCTTAAGTAACTGTCATGGGTGTGTGCGCCACAGATGACCTTGGCCACAGAACACGACAGTGGACGGCCATGTCACATACATACATATGTGACCTACGATCTGAGAAGCAGCAGCACAACCTGTCAATGGAAATAAATGTATTCATGTAGTATGCAGGCTTCACACCTATGTACTGATTGAGGGGACATGTACACATATATATTTGCCATGCAGATACCTGATGTCTGCGATGCACTTACTGTTGTCATCATACTATGTCATACCATAGTAAAAGCAAAACCCATACTGCGTTGACCAACAGTGACACACACACACACAGTCAGCATTTGTAGGATTCAAACCGCTACCTAACTATGTTATGATACTAGAGAGTGACGCATTAACATGGCGCGCTATTTGCTTTACTGGCTGGTTTTCCTTCTCCTGCAGTATTTGTAGGAT
This sequence comes from Protopterus annectens, assembly GCF_019279795.1. Taxonomy (NCBI): domain Eukaryota; kingdom Metazoa; phylum Chordata; order Ceratodontiformes; family Protopteridae; genus Protopterus; species Protopterus annectens. The sequence continues at coordinate 1,309,191,214 of NC_056733.1, forward strand.
GGTGACATCATCAGACTTTCCAAAGAGGAATGTACCTCTTTTAGTGTGTTTTCACAGTCTCCAAAAAGGGCAATCCTTTCAAAGACAATTGCACACATACACTCACACCCACTGTTTGCAGGATTCAAACACCTACCTAACTAGGTTATGATACAAGAGAGAAACACACTAACATGGCACGCTATTTGCTTTACTGGCTGGTTTCCCTTCTCCTGCAGTATTTGTAGGATGGTGACATCATCAGACTTTCCAAAGAGGAATGTACATCCTTTACTGAGTTTTCCCAGTCTCCAAAAAGGGACCACCTCTCAAAGGAAACTGCACACATACATCCCACCCCCCCCCACACACATACAGTTTGCAGGATTCAAACCCCTACCCAACTATACTATGATAATGGTAGGAGACGCATTAACATGGTGCGCTATTTGCTTTATTGGCTGGTTTCCCTTCTCCTGCTGTATTTATAGGATGGTGACATCATCAGACTGGACATGGTGATGTGTGTACACTTTGTTTTATGCCATTCCAGGAATGGTCCATGTGGGTCAGCAGGTGTCAACAGCTTGAACATGACCTCAGTATCCTTACCTTGTGTGAACTATCTGTGGACACACTGACATTCCGTCATATGTCAAGACATATTTATGCACAGCTTCTTGGTTTTGTGGATACTACATGTGTCTGGGATGTTGATGAAGGGCTATTCAAAGTCTATGTGACACATGTGTAGATGTGTTCATTGATGTATGTCCTGGGTGGCTGCCTTGCAAACAGTCTAGCATGGTTGGGAACCATGATCTGCACATGAACATACCACAGTTGGTAGGGTTGTGTGTGTGTCAGCTTCCAATATCTCTGTGTATGACTGCAACCATGATGGACTCCATGACCTTGCAGATCAGACCTCATAGGCACACTGGACTTGACTTCCCATGGTGTGTTCTGCACCAACACTTGTGGGGAGTGCCATATGTAGCTGTGACACATTCAACGGTTCCACATCCTATGTAGGGGGTGTGGCTCAGCTGACTGTTCGGGTGCATGATCTGTTTGTTCTGTAGTTTGTGCATGACACATATTGGGAATCATTGTAGGCCACCTGCTGCCATTCTTTTGGCAGTGGGGGTAGCTGCTCATCCTTTCTACATGTGATATCTCCTGGTATGATGATGTGGACTATTGTCAGTGGGGGGTGGGTATGTACATATGGGCCGGTCTGTCATGATGTCGGCATTGACACTCAGGTACAGTTGGCCCTGACTCAGGACATATATGGGTGTACATTGATATTTATGACATAGCTGAAGGAGGTGTCATAATTCAGTCTGGACTCCTTCTCAGCTCCTCTTTACAAGACACTAACAAACATGAGCACTAATCCGTGTTATATTCTTTTACATGCTTAACACCCTACTGATCCTTTGTGATCAGGCTACAGAGTATGTCATGATAATATCCTGGCATGTCCAGGGGTTGATTTTGTATGCACTCTTCAGTCCAGCTGGTGGATATTGTGATATTGACACAATGTTACATCTGCCTCATGTACACAAACAACCCTCTCCTCCTCCTGACAAACTCAGATATATGTGTGAGATGCACCTATATAGACATACAGGGAGCTGAACTCTCTCGACCCATGACTGGCACAGTCTATCAGGTGGTGAAGGTAACCACACACACCACATATCAGTCTCACATATCCTCTAGCAACAGCACTCAGACCAGATTAGCACACATTGACATACTCAGATGTTGTAAATGTACTCTACCTAAGCAGCAGAGACCTCCAAAGCAGACACAAACACACTTGCTACCCCACTACAATACCCACATATCACAAAGTTCACAATGTCAGTGTGCCACACAGTCACTGCCCTTCGGGCTAAACAACACACCTAATACATTTGTAATAGGCGACACTTATGTTCAGACACACTGACGTACCACTCACCAGCCCTGACAAGGGATTAGTCACTTTGAGTTGTCTGTTGAGTGCCAGGATTTGCCGCATAACACAGGCAGTCAGGTCACTCCAAAGCAAGTACAAGACTGGAACCATCATTGTCCATGCTGGTGTGTGTAACCTCAGACGTTACTCTATGGACCACATGACATGATACATGGAGGTACACTCTGATCATGTAGCCCAGGCCAGTATGACCCTGACCTTGTCTAGCATCTTACACCCACCAATTATGATGTCACAGGATACGGACACACATATCACATTTAACAGTTGGCTAACAAATTTGTTTCATTCATAGGGGATACAGTGTCTGCCAGCATATGGTGACATGCTCAACATGCCACGTAGCTTCACTATGGACAGCTTGCACCTGTCACCCTTGGACTTTGGTATGCTGGCTAAGGCTCTTGCTACCACCAGAGTGCCTTTTTTAAGCAGGGCTCAGAAGACAAACCCACCTTCATAGACATTACAGGTTAAATGAAACTAAGGGTAATGCTGCTCAACAACAGTTGTGTTAACCTCATATTGTGACCACTCAGGACTCTCCTCAGTATGGATGAGAGCAATATCTGTGCACTGACAGACACCTGGTTCAGGCTCGCTTATGCACACCAGCACTACCAGGTTATGTTTCATACTATGCTGTCTGACAACAAGACTTGGAAAAGACAACAAAACTAGGGGGAGTATCCATATACATCACAGATACACACACCTTCAGGTTAGTAACACACACAAAGCATCACAGACCACACATATACAACTATCATTGTGCAATACTGCCTTTCAGTTTGTTGCCTGCTACAGAACACACTCCCAAACTCAGGAACCACACTCGGCTTTTGTGGGAACTATGGAGAATATGAAGGTCTCCACAGACACCATTATATTGTGTGACTTCATATACACACATATTGACTGGGGATACTACTCAAGCCCCGACAACCTCACCCAACAGTCACTACAATTTGTGGACTCATATGCTTTGGCACAACCAGTCAGCACAGCCACAAGGGGGAATACATATTGGACCAGCTCATCACCAACATGGGGACTCTATGTTCCACACCAGTGATATACCCCTCATTGGTAAGGTCAGAGCATACATGATCTCACAGGACATACATATACCCTCCACACACCCATCCTGGGTAATCTTGGTGAACTTCTCATGAGCCAACATCTCACTTAACCAAAGCAAGGTGGTATCCTTCAGAGATCCTGAGACAGTGGCATATACGGCTCACACTGCTGCATCCTTTACATACACATTCTATGGACACCTAGTGGACTGCATGGATTGTGCTATCCCAAATAACAACAAGACCCACTACTACAATGGCAGGGGACCTGTCTGGTAGACCCCAGCCATTAATAAGCTGTACAACATCAGGAGGATGCTACTACATGATATAGCACAATCCCAGACTGGGAAGGCATCTGTGATCTGTACTAGCAGACAGCTACAATCACTCATGGACTTTTCTAAGAGCCACTTCTACCAGACAATTGCACCTGACATGTAGGACTATCACATGGCCTTCTTCAGTTATCTCAGGAACCTGGGTGGACACTCACTGATATGCTGTGAGTTACTGCATACTGACTAAACCTACCCTGAAGCCACTGGCATTGCCTACATCCTGGCAAACAGGTTCAGTGCAGATGTCTCCCACCCATCCCCCCTAAGGAGCAACTATCCATCCCAACAGAGTATAACCTCCCTGACATCACACAGTAACAGGTGAGTGTTGCCCTCCCCACAGCGTACATCACAGTATCAATGTGACCAGATGGTGTCCCAGCCTGCATCATACACGAGCATCATGACAAACACAACCCTCACATTACATCACTGTTCAATATCAGTTACCACAGGATATGTACCCAAGGAATGGCGTACTGCGGCAGTGGTCCCGCTCCACAGAGTTGGTGCCACAACGGACCACAGACAATATTGCCCTATAAGCCTATGTAGACTGTTCTGCAAAGCTATGGAGCATATTGTCATCAGACTCCTACACATAGACATCGGGAACCTACAGACACTGTATCCTACTCATTTCAACATTGTTGTGGGCAGATCTTGCCTCTTGAACCTGTAGGTATTCTTTAAATGGCTAACAGGTCCATCGACATAGGGACGGCTGTCCACACAGCCTACCTGAACCTTGCAAAACCATTCAACACAATAACCCACTGGGCCATTATGCATAGGCTCACCAGCGTCAGTTTGGACACATATCTCACACAATGGATTCATACCTAGATCAGGGATAGCACCCACATGGTCAGAATTGCAGGTGCCATGTCTGACTATACACCCGTTACACATGGCATCCCACACGGCTTGGTCCTGGGCTCTCTCTTGATTAGTATATATTTGTCTTATGTACAGGCTATCACAGGGGGAATATGGCTGAACATGTTTGCACCTGACTGCAAACTGGGTGCCATGATTAACTCTCCAGCTGCCACATGTATACTCAATCAGGGTCTCACAGAGATGGATGACTGGTGCCTGAGCCATGGCCTACAGCTAAATGCCATTAGTTGCATAGCCATCCCCTTTGGGAGTAACAACATGCCCACACATTACCACATAGGTAGTATTCCATTACATACAGTAGGAGTTGTTAGGGGTTTGGGGACATCACTTGTTTGTACTGTCGCCTTTAACATTCACATTGCCAAAGTGGATGGACACACCTACTATGTGTGCCACCTTATCCCATATGGTTTCACATCTAGATCGAGTGAGGTCATTGTGCCCCTATACTCATCACATCCATGCTTGGTTACAATGCCACATTTGGGGTGTACCTTACCTGACACCTGCAGTAACTGTACTGGCCAAGGACGGTCCTCAGCAAGCAGATCTAGGGACTCACGCAGATGCCCTGTATAGTTCAGATGCAATAACTCCAGCTCTACTCAGTCGCTTACCACCTACTCAGATATGATGTGTGCCTGTTGTTTACAGCTATACCCAAACCAGTATTACTGGACATGCTCCACCTCAGGATATCCAACTCCCTTGGAGCTACACACTTCAGGGACATATACCTCAGCACAGATGTTAATAGGACATTGTGGAGGGGCAGATTCTTATCCCAGAGGCTCCACTCACTACAGAATGTAATCCCAGTTTCACATAGGCAGAGCCACCCACTGACCACCTACTGGAGACATCTTGATGACTGTATGGGTGATTGTATATTTACCCCTGGGATATATTCTGTGTCCCTGCTTGACAGAGGCACCCTAGCATAAACGTACATGGGCTATCTTGTGTGACCTAATATTCACACACACAGTGTAGTAATCTGACAGGGTTGCGAATTCCAAACACACTCTGGCTAGGCTTGTACATGCCATAGGGCAGATAGCCTAGTATCGACCTCTGAACCAATGCTAATGTTCAAGATGCACAATGTTTATTGCTGATACTATTTGCAGGTCTTTATCATCTTTGCTTTACCAGTTTCCATGAAGAACTTCAGTATCTGCAGAACATATTTGATTATGACAGGGTTCCACTATATTATAGATGTGTCTGTTGTCATATAACTGTGTGCACAGGGTGGATTGCTGTATAGTAACAGGTTCCTGTGCTAACACATGCAACTGCCAGATATGCATGGCCCACTGCTGTACTCAGACGTGGCTTAAGTGTGTGAGCATGCCCAGATCTGATATTCCATATTTTGTTGCCTGACATTTGTCTCATTTATTCAAGTGTGTGAGCATGCCCAGTGTGACCCTTCAGTATGTTGCTATCTGAGGTCCACTACATTTGCTGATGTGTGCGAACATGACCAATATTAACATTTATACTGTGTGTGTTGGAAGCAAGGTTCTGTTCTCACTGCAGGACTCACCTTTGTGTCATAACTCAACAAGGATCATGCTCTGCCAGCAGGGTTTCCATAGAATACTTTGCATAGACTTATCAACATTCCATCATACAGGTGGACCACTGCAATACTGTCATGGTTTAGTGGTTCAGTACTTTGGCTGTAGTGCACAGTATCCTGGGTTCGAGGCCCATAAGTGCTTTATATTTTCATACTAAGCAGACCAGACTGCTTAAGGGCCTGTTAAGCAGATATGAGCATGTTAGCTTTTGTTCAGCTATGCCCTACTTAGACCAGGCTAGTCTGACATTGCTCAATATTCACCAGCACTGCTGGACGTTGCCCAATATTACTGAACATTGACCACAGTTGTGCTAGTTGGTGTGTGTGATTTTGTTTGCATATACTACATGGTGGTAATTGCTGTTTAGCACTGCTTTATACTGCTTAACACATGGCATTCATGCCTTAGGTGGTGCTGCAGGGCTGCCTATGTTGGCTGCACATACTACACTCCCTGCACATGTTTGGAAGCAGGTAGTGTCAACTTAGGCATCCCTTTTACTTTATGTGCAAGTCGGAGAGAGGTATCATTTCCAGAGTTCCTACTGAGCCAGTGTATGTGCTATGCATTGCCTCTTTGCCAAGGCCAAAGCATACTGGGCATGCCTCCTTCTGCCTACTGGGGCAGGCTCAGGTTGTTCCTCCTCCGAGTCACGCTCTGCGTGTGATGGCCTTGGCAATGGTGGGGGGCTGTTTGGCCCAGGTCTATGCTGGTCCTACTGCAGCTGTTTTTGCAGGATCATATTATGTAGCATAGCACATACCATGACAATTTGGGTACATGTAGTTGGTGAGTACTGCAAGGCTCCACCAGATGTGTCCAGGCACTGGAACCATGACTTGAGCAGCCCAAACACACGCTGTATTACATTACGTGTTTGTGCGTGTACCTCATTATGGCATTCCTGTTCAGGTGTGTGTGCGTTTCTGATGGGTGTCATCAGCCACGGCTCCAGTGCATAGCCAGCATCCCCCACTAGGTGACCATGTGGAATGTCCCCATTGGCAAATGTCTGGTACAGCTGCGTCAGATGCCAGATATGGGAATCATGGTAGCTTCCAGGGCAGCCTGCACACACATTCAGTATTATGCCCTGGGCATCACACATGATCTGGCAGTTGATGGAGGGGAAGCCCTTGTGGTTGAAGTAGACCCTACCCTGCTCGCTGACTGGTGCTTTGATGCATATGTGCGTGCAGTCTATTGCACCCACTACCTCAAGGTATTCCGCTATTTACTGGAAGAGATGCATATTGCTGGCCAATACCTCATGGGAATTGGGAAAATATACATGATCACCGACATGTGCTGACATGGCATCCAGAAACTGGTGTAGTACCATGGATGTTGATGCCTGTGATATCCCCATCATATCAATATTTGGTCTCTGGAAGGTACCTGTTGCTAGTATTCTTAGGCCAACACATACCTTGGTTTCCACTGGGATGGGGTACCCTCTGTTGGTTCTGTGTGTGAGGCATGGCCTGCACTGCTCAACAATTTGCTGCAGGAGGTCTCTGTCCACTCTATAGCGATCCACTATCTCCAGCTCATGTAGCCCCTGGTAGGTTACCCTGGGCCTGTACATTCTTCTCCGTCTCCTCACTGTGGGTTGTCCAGCAGCATTTCCATTGTCACCACCCTCAGCATGTTGCATATGTCGCCTTATAACAGCAATGGCAGCCCCTAACATTTCTTTGTCTCAGTAAAGCTTTTTCAGTTTTCACTTCTATTAGCTTACTGCAGTGTCTGTTGTGAGAAACATAATGGACTTTTGTTTGCAGAATTTTAAGTGCTAGGCTGGGCTGAGCTAGTGTACTGCCTGTGTAATTGCCTGATTCTGATTGTTTTCACCTGCTAGCTCTACTAGTACTCCCTAGTAGCTTCCTACTATTTGTTGTGCTTCCTTTTTCCTTTCTGTTTCCTCAGGGGGGAGCGCCGCGCACACAAGCACAAACACACACACAGCAGCTAGCACATGTGCACACATGCTTACATGGACTAAAACCTGCTTATTCGGGTTAAAACATGCGCACACCAGCGCAAACGCGCTTACAACTCTTTAAACAGCCTTATACATGCGTACTCCGGCTTAAACGTGCACACTCACGCTTACACGCGCGCACTCTGTCTTACTCGGGTTTATAGACATGCACACGCATGCATGCACGCTCAGCAAGGAACCTTGGTGTTATCCACGGCATACACCTTCCATTTCTTGCCTTTCCCTAGCCTACCTGTTGACACACCTCTTTCCATGATGTGTAAATGACAGCTGACACATGCCACTCTGCTCCAATGAGCTTCACTTCTTTCATACATACCCCCCTCATGATGTCACCTATCTTCTACTCTGTTACTCTCCATATCCTACTCCTACACTCCACTGACTGTGCTCATTTGCTATGTAAACTAGTGATTCACTATCCTAACACTCATTTACATAGGATTGCCTACTAATGCTTGGTTACATGTCTTAGACTGAGCTTCCCCCTTAGCAACCTCTACTCGGTGGCCATGTTGTCTTCAGCCTGCCATTCCCTTGAATTGTACATTAACAATTTCTATAAATTCCACATTTGTGGGTTTTAATTTTTAGTATTCTGGGTTTTAGAGGGTAGCCCGTTTGCACGGCGCTGCGCTATGCTTATACATCGGAAATCGCCGAAAAAAAAATTATTTTAATTTTGCATCAGAGAACATTTCCATTGGCCATATATTTGGCCATTGCCATGCTTCCTGCACTGGATGCAACCTTTATTTTGAGCTGTCATGACTCCGTTTTGCTATTTGCAGAACGGTACTCAGTTGACAGCTGAGTACATTTCTGGACAGGTTCGGGTTTCCCGAATCGCATATCTACCTCATTTGCATGCCTTTCACCTGCAATTGAGATGATTTGCATGTCCCAGACCTGTCCGTGTAAGAGCCATTTTAGGAGCTCTCTTACACACCCCTACAGGCTGTTCCTGGATCGCTCGTTTGACATGATGGCTGCATGTAGTCTTACTCTACTCTTAGACTCCATGCAAGCCATCATGAATCTGGCCCATAGTTTAACTTGCATTGGATATTTATTCCAGAGAAGAGGGAGGTGTTGAGTGACAAATAAATATCTTCATTATGTTCCATGTATCTGCAGATAAAAGTTTAGATCTCTGCTTCTTGCATCAGCTAAGTCATTTGACTTGGTGTGATTTGTTTACAAATGTCAGAACTGTATCATTTCTGAGGACTCCCCCTGCTAAAGTTACAGCAGTTTTGATGCTATTATATACAAGAAGCAAGGCTGGATGGTTAAGCAAAAATGCCTTAAAACCTTTAAGTTAGTTACATAGTTTGACATTTGCATTTCTTAATACTCTTACATTTATGTGTATTTATCACATGTAAATCGTATACCCTAGTTCTGCAGTGCAACCAGATTAAGCATGTTCTGTTCTCTTTTAACCTTCTGAGAGAAAATGTTACATTTATATGGTTGAACCAGTTTATGAATACCATATGCAAAAAAATAACACTATTTGTGAGGCCCATGCCCTGGCCAAGCAATCAAGGAGCCTCAATCCTCACCACTAACACCAGTGAGGGGTATCTCATATAGGAGGGAAGCATAACAAATGCACACAGTAAATTGTAATTTCCCCTAAGAGCACACATAGATCACAGTCAGTCTGGGTTGGTCTCTCCTTTGCTCTCCAGGTCCCCAATAAGACTCCCCACTGGCACAGCTATAGGGTCCAGATCTCAGCCAGCTGGGCAAGCTAAAACTTCCAGCACCCTCTCTGTCCAACCAGTGCTTCATGTCCCAGCCCAAGTAGCTGACACACTCACACACTTTGAGATAAGAGTTTTATACAACCACACAGATATTCCTGGGGAAGGCTGGCACAAGTTCTCCAGGTGTGCCCCTTTTACCCAGACTATATGGTAGAAATCACTGCCACCACCCAGCTAATATTTATCAGCTATTCAAAGGCCCTTAAAAGGATACCCAATTATTGCTGCGTAATATTATTATCCAACTGGTAAGTGTGACTAAACAGTCAAGGCTAAGTAGAGTGACTTGGTGCAGGATCACTATATACATGCAATGTACTCTAGAGCTTAATTACCTCTACACAAAACAGCCACAGTTAAAAGGGTTTAAAAATATTTAATAAATAATTAAAAACACAAGACAATACTTTTTACTAGTCAGTGCTAGTCAAGAGTTCAGAGATCACACAGAGATACTTAAAATAATTCAGTAGTACAGTTCTGACATCACAGAAAAACACTTAGTCTAATATTTTTAGTTTCTAATTATTTCTAAGAGAAAACACAAGTCTATGATACACTTACATATAGAGTAAAGGTAGAGTGCTGGTGAGTTGGATGGTCAAGACAAAAATGCTTAATGCTCTCAATAGCAACAATTCCTTCACCTAGACAGGCTGGAAATGACTTTAAATATCAAAGACAGTCATAAAATGCTTGACTTAACTTCCTTACATCAGAGTGCATTGTTGTTACATTTTTGCAGATCCACATGTAACAGTATTTTTTTTCCATTTAAGACAACAAGCCTGTGGTTTACATTAATATTTACAGATGATAGAATTATCTTCAAAATTCTATCTGGCTAGGCTGGCAGCCTTCATCTATCTTCACCCAATCTTCACACTATTCATAGGAATAAATTAGTTACAAAATGTGAAATATGGGGAAGTCTAATATTGACATATGTAAACACATGTAACATGTTTTCTTTGCCCATTCTTTTATTCTATCTGAACACCAAAAACATCACCTACCATTTTTGTTTTTTCATACCAATTAATCTGGATAATAGCCATATTTCAAAATGTTGACAAAATAATTTCCCTTTTCTCTTTGTAGATTATATTCCTTCAATGAAGTAATTGGCCATATGAGCCCAAAACCTCCAGTTCTGTATGCACTAATAATGCTTTTACTTTTCCAGCTACCTTAAACATTTTAGAACATTTTAACCGTCTTGCTTTGCCTGTACTAAGAAGTTCTAAAATATATAAATATTCCATTTAGCAATGACTTTTGGATAGTCACTCCATTACACCATTAATGTATTCAAACTCACGTTTTCTCAATTCAGGCAAATGCAGAATACAGGGATTCATGGTCACCCTTGTCATCTATTTTGACCTAAAAAAAGCACCTAAAAAACATTAATTAAAATTACAACAGTTATGTACTGTGTAAACATTTTATTCTCCTTCATAGTTCTAGTCATATGCCATTAACCATGTTTTTCAGTAATGTACTATACAAGTGATGGAGAACCTATGACACACATGTCAAAGGTAACATGCCACAATGTTTTGGGAGACACACCAGCATTCCCCAACACCTGAGTTACCAAAGAAACTGAATGAACAAAAATACAAGAAGTATGTGACCCTGCACTTATCTATTAAAACAACAGCAACAAAAGTCATTAATTGATGTTTATCAAATCAAATGCAATGTGTTCCATATTTTTTTCAGTTCAATTTAAAATTACTATTAAAAGTGAGGTAATTTTTGGTGCACTATTTTAAGCCCAATTATCAGTGTGCATATTAAGTCACTGATTTTTCTTTTACTTTTATAAAACATGGCAGCACACATGATTGGACTGTGTTTTTTAAATAAATGAATATGTAAAGAATTGTTTCCTTTTTCTTTGGGGGTAGGTGACATGCCAGCAGAGTCAAGATAGGCATTTTCCGAATTTTTGACACGCCGATACCAAAGGTTAGCCATCACTGTACTACTCTGTAAATTGTCAAAACACTCTTCCTGATCCAAAACAATGCATAATCCTAAGGCTAACATTTTTCTTGTCTTCAAATAAATCTATCAAAATGTACATCCTCTTAGCTCTTATATTCAGATTTCACTAGCAGTAGTGGAATACCATTCAACTAGTGTGTTCAAGTGTATTTTAAATTTTAAACTTTCATAATCAGTTTTACTGTAACAGTTTTACGTTTGCCACTAACACCAGTTAAGTAAGTAGTCCTGATTACTTTTTCCCTTAAAATATAATCCATCTTTAAAATAATTATTTTCCCCTTAATCCAATATCCAATATCTCCATCTGTCCATCACCCTTTTTTACCATTTTTGCACATGGGGTTGGGGTGTCACTTCATCAGTGTACATTTGTAAAACCAAACACAAGGACAAAAAGAACTCAGCTGTACCACCCTTTTTATTAAAAATGTTAAGCACTCTTGGTAATAATCTATAACTTCTTCAAGTCATTCTGAAGAAGTCACAGTTTATTACCAAGAAAAGCAATTAACAGTTTTAATAAAAAGGGTGTTACAGTTCCAAGTTCTTCTTATCTCTGTGTTCAGTTTTACTAGTTTAATTCATGTGATTTTCTTTAAACAGTGAACATTTCAGGTAATCAAATTATAAACGTATTGTGGTAACACATCCTTTCCTGTCACCTTCTCATCGTCAGTGTTCTTTATAGTCTTTCTTCTTCTGTTTCCTGTATAATATTTACTGTATTATCTCTATCAATGCACTCCATACTCACCTCTTATACTAGTACACAGATACATTACTCAGCATATTTAGAAAAAATGTCTTATTATCAATGCTAACATTGGTCTTGAATGTTTATCTATTTATGCCAGTACAGTCTTTTCAGTTTTCAAAAGAAAATATTTCAAACTTTTCTCATTCATTCCATGATTACTAGTGTTCATAATAAAATGCCTTCAAAGGAAAATCCTTTAGCTGCATCCAGTACCCCTTACATATATTATAAATGTACTGTCTGTAAGTTCAACATTCGCAGTGCAAATGGACATGTTACTTTGTGAATCAAACAGTGAGTAAATGATAGAATCAATAAGTATGACAATGATAACAAATATCTGATAGGGATCTGTGCTAGGGCATTTTATTTCTAACTACAACTTATAAAAGGACTTTGCATCTTTGGATAACAAAATATGTATACTCTGCAAACTTTGTAATATATTCACATCATCTATAAATGTAGGGCAGCAACAAGAAAGGCTGGATAAAATACATACTTGGTGAAATGAGTTAGCTTATCTTCTCATTTTCTACATAAGCACAGTACTTGCATGGAATTGCACTTGTTTGTGCATCATGCACTGCCGAGCAGCGGTGGGCACTATTGGCAGTTATAGATGCAAACACTTCTGCCTGCAAATTTTCCCTTAGTAGTCTTCTGGTGCTCCATCTGTGAGTTCTCATACCTGCCCCTCACTGACAGGTGATACATTGAGCTAACCTCCTGAGGTACCAACACAGATCCTACCCACTAGCCCTTTGCATTTTTTGTCCACTTCTCCTGCCCTCTACTTTACCTGGTCCTTCCAGTCCTCTCCCTGCTTTCTGACCACATCAACTTACCTAGCATTATGAATGAACAATTTCCACACTTTCTCCAGCCAGCCTGGTCAACAGTGGCATCCTGTGGCAATGTACACTGACAACCCACTTCTTCTGGTCCACACAAATTCATTATGTGAGAGCTGCATCTATATCAAGACCCTAGAATCCAGGCTGTCTTACTCACCAGTCAGTTCATCTGATACTAAGCAGGTTGACAGCATGCACACCTCATCTTCTGCACCTACCAAACCAACAACATATAAGCATACATATGCAGAGGTCCTTACAAGAACACAAGCACAATTCACATAATACATCCTCTGCAGAACATAGTACACATAATATAACACACACCAGTGTCTCACCAGCCAAGCCCCTAAGGTATAACACAAACACAAACAGCTTAATCATAGGTGACTCAGTTGTGAGACACACAGATGTTCCTCTCACCACAACGGGTAAGGAAAAAGTTATGGTCAGCTGTCTGTCAGGTGCCAGGATCTGCCACATCACACATGCACTCAAGACTCTCAACAACATTCATTGTTATGATTGGTGTGAACGACTTGAGATGTACCTCACTGGACTAAATGAAGAGAGACATGACTGAGCACTGTGATTATGTGTCTCAGGCAGGTATGTGTTTATCCTTAAGCAGCATTTTATCTTCACCTAGGATGATACCTCAATACAAACAAAAAATGATTGACTTCAACAATTGGCTTAGTTTCTGGCATCATTCAAAGGGGATCCAGCATCTGTCAGCCAGGGATGACATGGTCGACAAACCTTGATGCTTTGGCAGAGATGGTCTTCATCTGTCACCCCTGGGATTTTGGTTACTGGCTGAGACTCTTGTCACCCCCATAGTGCCTTTTTTAGGCAATGCCACAAGAATAAAATTCCAGATGTAAAAATACCCTCTAAAATTAACCTGAAAGTTATGCTGCTAAACCCTAGGAGTCTAAACCAGAAACTGCACTCACTGGAAGCAGTCCTCACCTTAGAAGATGCTGACATGTGTGCAGTCACAGAGACCTGGTGCAAGGCTGAGGAGAGCACCCCAGCTATACCAAGTTTCATTTCCTTCCACACGTTCAGACCACAAACTGAAGGTGTGCAAACTAAAGGAGGTGATGTATCAATATTCATTAAAGATAAATACACCTCTAGATTGGTTAAACAGCACAATTCCCTTGAATTACTTCAGGTGCAATTGAGTGTAGGTAAAACCCTGCTTCAGGTCATTACCAGCTATAGGACCCCCTCTACGAATCAGGACATCCACTCAGCCTACTTGGATCTGTTTGAGTCAATCAAGATACAACCAAACACCATGGTTTTGGGTGACTTTAATTATCCATCCATTGACTGGATAAATTATACGTGTTCTAACTCATTTTCTCAAAGGCTCTTGGACTTCATTAACACCAGTACCCTGAATCTGGTAGCTGAAACACATACAAGAGGGTCAAACATCCTGGATCTGGTGCTCAGCAACATGGGGGACTATTGCACTACCCCCAATGTGTGTGACCATCCCTGGTGATATCTGATCACAAATCAGTCTTGCCAGAGGTAACTATAAAACAAGATCCCCCTTAGCAACAACTAGAGTAAAACACTTCCCCAAGGCCAATTACAACCTCTTACATGACAGCATAAATAGCTTCAAAGCCCCTCCCCACACTGATGGAACAGACACCTACTCTGAGTTATACATCAATACTTTATACGAGCATCTGTACAATTGTATTGACTTTGCAGTACTTGATATAACCAAAGCAAGATGTTTAATGAAAAACAAACCTGCCTGGTGGACAGCTGCCATCAATAGGCTATACAATAGGAGAAAGAAATCGGTGTCTAAAAGTAAGAACAAATGGTCTCAAAACCGGAAACACTCCAACCTCAACTTAAACAAGCAAACAAGAGTCCTGGTGAAGCTAACTGCAAATCCAGATTAGCTTCCCTAACTAAGGTTAACCACAAGGTGCTCTTTAGTTACATCTGTAACCTCAAAGGTAAGGCCCAGATATGAGCTGAACTCATAGTTAATAGTACTACATATACAGAACCTGTGGATATAGCAAATCTGATGGCTGACATGTTCAGTGAAAACTTCACTCCCCTTTCCCTGCCACATATACCCCAAATCATCCCTAACACCTGTTCCCCACCTCACCTGGTATCTCTGAGGAGAAAGTCTTAATTACTGTCTCCAAGATAAAAAACATAGCTTCTATGGGTCCATACAACATCACAGGCTGTGTCCTACATGGGTTAAAACAGGAATTAGCATCACCACTGGACATGCTTTTCAATCACAGCCTAAGCACTTGCTTTGCCCTAGCAGAATGGAAAATAGCTACTGTCATCCCTTTGCACAAAGGGGGTGCATCCACAGACCCTGGGAACTATAGACCTATTAGCCTGACCAGCCTTATCTGAAAGGCCATGGAAGGAATCATCATGGACCTTATTAACAAATATATAGGAAATCTCCAAATGCTTGACATCACCCAGTTAGGCTTTGTCAAGGGGAGATCATGCTTGATAAACTTGCTGGACTTCTTTGAGACAGTCACCAAAGCCCTAGATGAGGGCATTTCTGTGCATACGGCCTACCTAGACTTAGCCAAGGCCTTTGACACAACCCCCCACTCAGGCATCATTGATAAACTCACCCACTGGATCATCATCATCATCATCAGCCCCCTTTTTCCCATTTTTCTACATGGGGTCAGGATATCGTTGTTAACTGTTGCCAACTCTCTTGATTCAGTGCCACATTCCTGCCTTCATTAACATTCATGCCTGACTTTCACAGATCTTCTTTCACATAATCCATCCACCTCTTTGCTGAAAGTCCTCGCTTCCTCTTACCTTCTTCCTGTCTGTCCCAAATCTTCCTCACCAGATTGTCTTCTGCTGTTCTACACATGTGCCCAAACCACAGTAATCTGGTCTCTTTGATTTTTCCTGCAGTTGGATCTACTAACCCAGCTGGATATCAACTCATATATCATCAGGTGGGTTGCAAACTAGCTCGCTGATAGAACTCATACAGTCAAAATAAGGGACTCCACCTCCTCCAGCAGACCCTTAACCAGTGGTGTTCCACAGGTATTGGTTCTAGGACCCCTACTGTTTGGAATATACTTCTCCAAAGTACAGGCTAAAACTAAAGGACTGTGGCTGACAAAGTTTGCTGATGACTGCAAACTGGGAGTGATTATTGAAATGCCTAGCGATGTCAACATCCTGTAAGAAGGTCTAACACAGGCTAATGACTGGTGCCAAAGTCATGGTCTTAAACTTAATGCAAAAAAAATGCATTATCATCCCCTTCGGCATGGGTGATGTTCCTGCAAACTATCACATCAATACCAATACCCTAAGCACACAGTCAGTGGTGAGAGATGTGGGCACACAGATCGAGAGCAACCTTAACTTTGATCATCATGTCTCACAATGGTAAGAAGGGCATTTTATATTGCTCATCTCATAAGTAAGGGCATTGCCTCCAGACAAAAAAAGAGGGTAAATGTCCCCTGTATGCTACCCTCAACAGGCCAATAAAAGAGTACAACACCTCTTTTGGTATGTACCTTTTTAGGCACCTGCAGCAACTGGAGAGACCACAAAGGTTCCTTACAAAGAAAATTCAGGTTCTTCAATATCTGTCTTATGCTGACAGACTGAAATCATTGTCACTTTGCTCTGTGTCATACACACTGTTCAAAGGTGACCTGTGCCTTTCATATATAGCAATCTCTGACACAGCTTTAATGAAAATGCTGCATATTCACAAGTCAAATGGCAGAAGGGTCACTCGCTCAAAGGACCTTAACCTGGTATGTGACTTCAACAGAACTTGCTGGAGAGACAGATTTGTCTCACAGAGGTTGTCCCACCTTTGGAACAAGCTTCCTATTCATGTTAAATAAAGACCCTCATTGGTCCTATATAAGCATAATTTGGATGATTGGATAGTTAGCTGGAAATTCACTCTGGGGTTGCACCTCTGTCCCTCTTGGACAGGGGCAATAGGTGCTGATTTGTGTGTCTGCTTGAAATAGACACCATTGGGACCATGGCTTGAACTTGGCTAGGCTTGTAAGGGCCCACGGGCCATTAGCCTAGTAACCTCCTATGATGATGTGAAGAAATGCAGCATATCAAAAGGATGATATTTTCGTTGCAAGAGAGATGCACACCTATGAAAAATAGATTGCTAGAACAGTAGTGTAAACTAAAAATATCTTTGATAAGAACTTTTGCAAATTGACCCACAAAGCTTACAAAATTGCCCGTATGATACTCAAAGTCATATCTAAGTCAAAACATGGTGTAATTCTTCCATGAATCTTATTAAGTTGCTGTTTCACTGAATATAAAACTGTCTTCTGCAGCTTCAAAAGTAAACCTGAAACACAACACAAAAGATCTTAAGATTCTGTAGCAAAGCAATCCTGTGGGTTAGAAAGCAAAATCTATGTAGGTAGGCCAAAGAAATGAGGTTGCAATCTTTTTCTATTTTTCTGTTTTAATGTCTATATCTGAAGAACATAAGGCACAGAATAAACAAGATGTCAGTCCATCTTTTATTAAACATCAGAATTAACATAAATAAAAAAGGGAGAGATATACTATACAATGATTGTCCAGACTTCAGAAAAAAATTCTATTGGTGTTAAAGAAAACAACTGATTAATCATTTTCAATATCAGATGCAACTTGTACCAATATTAAGAAATAAGTAGAAAAAATTGAGCTTCCTGAAAGCCAAAATGCCTTATGTTTGATGACATAACCTATGAAATAATAATCTCAGTATCAACTCAGTCAAAAGTTTGCTTTATATGCAGTAATATATTTAAATGCTCACAAATGTACACAAACAAGCTACATTTCTGATTCCACAATACTCCGGTTAGCTTTTTAAATAATAAACACAAATCTAATTTAAAAGACATCCACCACTCAGACTTATAAATCATATGAGGGCTACATGGATTTCCTTTCTTTAGCACAACAAAATATGGTGCCCCTAAGCATTTCATCCTGTAACACTTTTAAGACTGGCTTCTTTTATGTACTCCTCCCATGATGCATCATGCTATGCTTACATATTTATGAAATAATTTACTGCCCTATAAATAATTAGTATCTACTTTACAATAGACTGACAAAAATGTAATTGATCCACATGCTAATAGTATCTTTCACATAAGAAATACTGTTTATGCCAAAACAAAACTGATTCATTTTTAATTGGGTGAATGATAAAACTTCATATCAAAAAAGACATCACCTCATCTAAAGGTTAAATTTCTCACCCTTTTACGTCATAATCTTGAATACAGTTAATGTTCTACTTCACAAATCATCTTCCCTCTCTCTTTCATGAACAACAGCTGACAATAAGATATAAAATGAAAATTAATAACACTTTCAAATATATATATATATATATATATATATATATATATATATATATATATATCAACATTCTCCATCTTTGTGAAGCAGAGTTCCTCCCTAATCCAGTTCAAGTGTGATTTGGACAGTTGAAAGGGGAACAGGAAATTCATCCCTGGTTTGGCACCTATATCTCTTATGGACACAGGCAGCCTATAAATGGGTCATCTCACAGGTCCCTTTCTGTAAATGTTTTACCTCTCAAACCCCTGCTTACACTTATCAAGGGTACCAGAATTTGTCAAAGATTTGAGATGCATTGCTAGACTTAAAAAGGGCCTTTGGGCATTAGCCTAGTAAACACCTGTCAGCTTATTTAATGTCCTGCCATTATGTAAGTCCGAAGTTTAAGCTCATCTTGTAACTTTTCACTTTAGTTTGCCTTTAACCCTGTCAACACCAAGAATAACTTTTAGCCCCTCCTCAAAAAAAATAATAATCTTTCCCCATTTTTTTCTCCATCTGCCTTCCACTGTAGTCATATTATTTAGATTTCTCCGATATCTTAAAGACATGCTAAGAGTATGCAGATGGATAATTCTCTAAATTGTCCATACACATATGTGCAGGGTTACTAAGCTTCTTATAAATGACTGACATCCCATTCAGGATTATCTGCCTTAAGTGTTTAGACTGCTAGGATATGCTTGCTATCTCAATACAATTCTATCATTTCTATAATGAAATTAAGAAATTATTTGGTGCAATTACTCATGGCAGATTCCTCTTTTTAACTTTAAATATGGTTTGTTCTATTTAGTCTCAATCCTACCATAACTTTTGCTCCTCGATGCTGCTAACGTTCCTCACTCTCCTGTTCCTATTAGCATACGGTATTTCTTGCTATCTACCTTCAGGCACTCATCTCTCTCTGATATTTATCACTTGTGTTGGCTACTTTAGGATATTGCATTCCTTTTCAGTATCCCCCAGCATGAATGGACTTCCTTTTGCCCCATTTCATCAACCTGAACTACATCCCTGGAAACTGCCTGTATAATATCTACAAGTCTTGATACAGGAGTATGTACCTCTGTCGTTCTTCCCTGCACAAAATGCCTGCACCACTAGTACCTAGTTTGTGCTGTATCTTCTTTAATTTGTTTTTGATTGTTCCATTTTACCTTCCTCTGTCATCTGGCTAGTGATTTCTTCTGGCATAGATACATCCAATAAAATCATTCGTCCACCCTATTACAGAAGATGTGCAATACCTCAGCATAGATTTGGTTCCGGAGTTCTGCATCATTGCATTTTAAAGATTTCTCAGCCACTCATCCCTCATATGACTTGCCTGGCTATTTTAAAACAACTTTTACTTTATCTAGTGTACAAATACACTTTTTACTACCTAATTTGTAGCTGAACTTTAATTTTCTACCCTCATTTCCAAAACCCTTCCTCATTAGTTGGAGGTTGAAGTTGTTCTAAAACTTTCCAGTAATTTTCTACCCCAACAAAAATGTTGTCAAATACAAACAGCCTTAATTCACAAAACAAAAGTTATTAAATGAAGCCAATGCAGCTGTTACAGTTCATATTTCAGTCTTCCATTAGCTACTGTAACACCACATCCAAACTTTTCTAAAACCTATTTCATAAAGAAACAAATTCTAAAGGGCATGTCTAGTCACTCAGTCAGGCCAGTGTATCACTTTCTAACTCAATGCAAACTCAAGATTCCCCCTTGTCTGACATTGGTGGTTAAAGTTACAGGATATGGAATTAAATTTGTTACATTTCTGCCTTGCTTCAGTTGATTACTAGAATGATTCCTGCGGATTATTTAGAGGGGACTTCTGCCTGATCAGTAAGGCACGGACTGAGCCAGACTTTTTTGACATGACAGTCTATGACTGAAGCCAAGTGCTTGAAGGGTTAAAATCACAGACATCAGCAAAGCTATTGCTAAAAATAATACCAGAAAAATGTGAGAGCTACGTTGAGCAATGCCTTTTAGCCTGAGTGAGCAAACTTTACTTTAAAATAAAATGAAGGAAATCAGTCATTAACTGCTTTCAAAAATAATCTTGAAACATATATGGAAAGTAAAAAATATCAGCATGAAATTATAGGAATCCAGTTATTTGAAGGTCAATAGTCATAAACTTGACAGTTTGTCAAATGAACCTTTAAACCTATTGCCAAGATATGGGTTATCTGAATATTTCTGGAGTCTAATATAGGCTGTTATTCTTGGATATATCCTGCATCCTAACTATTTTTACCGATTAAGCTTTTCTAGTTCAAAACAAAAATGACAAAGAAGACATATTTTACAAACAGTACAGCACACACCTACATAGTTTAAGTACCATACTACATACAATTTGTTTACTTCAAGTACGTGGAAGAACAGTAAAACATTAACCTGGGCATTAAATGACTAAAGAGAAGACATATTTGACTGATAAGACAGGATGAACAAGTTCCAGTCCCTTCCACATGAGTTTTGATCAAGGTACAGTTTAGAACCTTTTAATTTATTTAACTATGTTTAGTAATGGTGCTTTATCTTACACATGACAATGGGCTGACAATGCTGAAGCAAGAGATTTATTATTACTGTGTGGTGGTGTTCTACATCTCAGTCATCCTTCCCTAGTTAAAAAGTAAGCAAACAAATAAACCAGCCAACTGCAAATAAAAAGACAGGAGTCCAGAAGATTGGCAGAAAACTGTAGAGAAGGAGTCAAACTTCTTCTTCCAACTTTTCCCGGTTAGGGGTCACCACAGCGGATCATCTGTCCGCTCATGACTGGCAGTGGAGTTTTACAGTGTCGAGTTGCCAGCCGAGCACCCAACCTTCCACAGATGGCACACACATGCACACACACCTAGGGCCAATTTAAAGTGTCCATTCCACCTACTGCATGTCTTTGGGATGTGGGAGGAAACTGGAGCACCCAAAAGAAACCCACGCAACCACAGGGAGGGCATGCAGACACTTCACAGAAGGCACCCCAGCCAAGAATTGAACTGGAGAACATCTTGCAGTGAGGCAGCAATGCTAACCGCTGAACCACCGGAGTCAAACTGATGCACATCATTTATAGTTTGATTTAAAGTTTCTGTACAAGTGTTGCTGTATCTTGGATTTACTTCTTAGAATGTTGCAAATCAAAAAAAAAAAAAACTCTGTATCTTTGTTTTAAGCAATATAAGATATATAAGATTAGAGGGTGTGCAATTTTTCTTGTCCAGATGTAGCCTTGATGGATTATTTTTAAACATTTGTGCACCAAAATCTGTAACATAAGCATATTTTTGTTTATTAAGCCTACAGATCTGTAAGCTATTTAACCAAAAAGATGTGTGTATATAACCATGCCAGTCCATTAACAGAGTGCAGTAACCGAGCCATATGTATGGGAGTTTTTATACATACATAATGGAGAGGTGTATTGCAGCTTTGAAGAAATAATGTTTATTTGTTTTGTACATTTTTACAAATTCCAAGTTCAGTAGCCTATGATTCTTGAACAAGTGAATAAAACTGTTATTCAACATAACACACACACACACACACACACACACACACACACACACACACACACGTGTGTGTGTGTGTGTGTGTGTGTGTGTGTGTGTATGTATACATAAAGGCTGTCTGTTTTCTTTCTTTTTAAGGAAACAGTGTTATGCAACATAACATAAATAAAAAAGGGCAGTGGGTTCTTTCTTGTTAAGTGAACTCCATTCAGGAATGTTACTAGAGTATGTCGCCATCCTTAATTTCATCATGTGGCTAGTTATAGTTTTGCTGAAAAAAAAACTAGGAAACCATTTAAGCATGACTCATCACACAGAGCTGCACTGAATTTATAGGAAATGCTCTCCCATTAGAAGAAGGCATGCTGAGTACATAAGGTGTAGCCGAGAGTCACATGTTTCATTTCCTTGTGTAATGTTTGTAAGACTGAGTCAATAGCAAAGTACACCCTAGAAAAATATTATTGACTGCAGATGTATCTGGATCTGTTCCCAGACAAAAATAGTTATCTTAGAGCTTCAGCCACTTGCATTAAGTGTGCACTTCTTGTAATACTATACATGCAGTACAAGCTAATAAATTACAAAACTCACTATTACATTATTCAATCATTTTTTTTCAAAGGACAAGCTCTGTTGTACCCCTACACATCTGCTGTGCCCATTGTTACTATGTGTCAGAACAGATAGATTGCTCTGAAGTGTTGCCAAACAGAACTTAGCATATAAACCTAACATTTGCTATTAAAACTCTTGCAGTTCTGGGTACCATGACTAGGGTCCCTGGAATTCTAATGGAACTCAATGTGCATTCATGTAAAATAAAAATCCTTCTTCTTCTTTCAGCTTTTCCTGGTTAGGGGTTGCCACAGCAGATCATCTGTCCGCTCATGATTGGCAATGGAGTTTTTTACGGTGTCGAGTTGCCAGCCTGGCACCCAACCTTCCACAGAAGGCACACACACACACACACACACACACACACACACACACTCACACCTAGGGCCAATTTAGAGTATCCAATCCACCTACTGCATGTCTTTGGGATGTTGGAGGAAACCGGAGCACGCAGAGGAAA
The DNA here is from genome assembly GCF_019279795.1 of Protopterus annectens. Taxonomy (NCBI): domain Eukaryota; kingdom Metazoa; phylum Chordata; order Ceratodontiformes; family Protopteridae; genus Protopterus; species Protopterus annectens. The sequence continues at coordinate 1,309,214,550 of NC_056733.1, forward strand.
CCAACGCGATCACAGGGAAGACATACAGACTCCGCACAGAAGGCACCCCAGCCAAGAATCGAACCAGAGAACCTCTTGCTGTGAGGCAGCAACGCTAACCGCTGCACCACCGTGGCTGCCCGTAAAATAAAAATCCTACTAAGTAATTAATCAGGTCAGACTGCATAGCCTATTGACTACTCAAATGAACATAATCGGTAGATTCCTCACAGCAGAAATCTCCCTCAGCAAACCGTATACCTTCTTATAAGCAATCTTTGCCAATTATGTGAAATAATGTAGGTCAAATGTCAGTTTGTGCTCCAGGAGGTGAGCATGCCTCCACAGCACTGTGTCATTTTCCAGCCTAGTGTATAAAGCAAAGTACAGGGTTATACCATACATTTTACATATGATGAGTACTAAAGTGCAAAATTATGGTGTTGAACTTCTCAAGAGTCAATGTTACATAACTAACATTCTCAGTGGCTAACAATTCTAGGTCATCCACACTGCAGTTCAGAAGAAGCTGGACAAAAACAGAAGATAAAGGAATATATGAAAGATTAGATACATTCCTAAAACTGACCATCTTAAAATTGAGCATCTTAGCATCAGATAGAATAAGAGAGGGTCAGTTGAAGCTAAATGTATAGGGAATCTTGATAGAATGCTTGCAAAGGATTAGTGGCATTTCAGGAAGGTCATACCGAGAACAGTGTATTAAGCTACAATATCAGATCACACGTAAATCTGTGAAAGGTCTTGATTTGATGGTATTTTACTATTTGCTTTATTACTAGGAATTCAGAACATGCAAGCTTTTGAAATTGAATGTCTGCATGGGATAGTAAGAATTTTCCCCTCCTTGGGTATCAGTTGCAGAGATATGGTAATAAGTTTTCTGTGCTACTTCTTAATAGGAAAAAAGTATTAAAACATCCTGAGCAATACAAACTTCCTTCTGAATAATATAGCATCTATCTGTGAACATGCTAGAATTAATTATTCACCCAAAATTAAAATTTAGATGAGCTGCAAGCATCATTTACCATTGACCGATACTTCTCTCCCATTATATTCAGTCTCAAAATCTCTCCAATTTCAACCCACAAACATTCAAAGGCTGTCAAAAAGTAACAGATTTGTCACCCTTAAAAGCTTTGCCTCTTGATAATGCTGTTGAATATTTCAACAGCACTTTCCTAAATGTTCTTAACAACCTCAGTCCACTAAAAACCAAAAGAGTTAAAGCTCATGCCTCCCTCTGGTTATCTAAAGAAACTAAAAATATCATGCACCTAAGAGATAAGAAATGGAAACTGTACCAGAGAAATAAATCACCCACTGTCCTCTTCTTAACACTGTAAACAAATTAATAATTAAGGACCGGAAATCATACTACAGCAAACTACAATCAGGACACTTATCCAACCCTAGAAAATTCTGGAGCTACATATCCTCCCTCCTCCACCCTGGCAACAAAGATAACCCAAGCCCAAACCTATATTACACAGACCTAGAAATTGCCTCACTTTTCAACAACTTCTTCATCGACTCCATCACTAAACTTGCTACCACCTTCTCTCACTCCTCTTCATCCCTCTCCCCACTAACCAGTCCTCCTCCATCTCCTTCCAATCTGACTTCCCCTCAACCCAAATTTTAACTTCTCTCCAGTCTCTACAAACAAAATAAAAAAACTCCTCCTCCAACTGAAACCACGCTCCCCTGCCCCTGATAACTTACGTGCATCTTTCCTCAAACTATCTGCAGATAGCACTGCATACCCCATTTTTATCTTAATAAACAGACACATCCAATAATCACTCATCCCCTCCCTCTGGAAAAATGCTTACATCATCCCACTCCATAAAGGAGGCAAAAACACAGACACATCTAACTTTCGGCCCATAGTCATCCTTTTCCCACTATCAAAAGTCATGGAGAAATGTATTCAATCCCAAATGATATCCTATGTAACCCAAACAACCTGCTAACTGGAAGACAACATGGCTTCTGTCCCGGGCATAGTACCATCACTGTCCTTCTCTCCTTTCTAGACACCATCAACCTTGCACGCAACTCCAGTAAAATTGTCTCCACTCTGTTCCTTGACCTCTCCAAAGCCTTTGATACTGTTTCCCACCCCTTACTCTTTTCCCAACTCTTATCTTTTAACCTCTCCCCTCTAACTATGGCCTGGTTTGCTAGCTACCTCTCTGAAAGACAGCAAGCCGTAAAATGGAACAACTCATTTGCCTCATTTCTACACATCTCAGCTGGTGTTCCCCAGAGTTCTGTCCTTGGCTCCCTTTTCTTTAATATTTCCATAAATAACTTCCACCACTCTCTCTCTCTCTCTCTGATGTCACACAGTTTTCTAATATGCTCACGACTCAACTATTATCTGCTCAGCAGACACCCCCTCCGACCTTCTTCACAAAACTCAAATTAGCCTTCTCCACTACCGAATCTTGGATGCATAGAAATCACATCACCTTAAATGCCAATAAAACAAAGTTAATGCTCTTTTCCCCATCCAAAAATACCAACATAGACAAAAACTCCTTTACAGTAACTGCTCAGAATAATACCCCCATTGAAATAGTGTCACAAACCAAACTGTTAGGTGTCATAATAGATGAAAATTTAAAATATGAGATACACATTCAAACCAACATAAAAAAAAAAAAAACACCAGAAACTAGTTCTCCTGAACAGACACAATTGGTCCCTCTCTTCCTCTACCAGGTGAACCCTCACCTCTACTTACCTTCTACCCTCTTTCATGTATGGTGCTCCCTTATTCGCTAATCTTCAGCTTGGCTTAGAGGCCAAGCTGGAAACCTGCTATAATAAGATCTCCAAGTTCGCCACAAACTCCAGAAACACATCTCACCACTGCCTTTCTCTGCACTCTCTGCAATGGCTTGAACTCCCTAACTACTTCAAACGTCTTAAACTTACTACTGCCTATAAACTTATATTTCAACCTTCTAGCTGTCCCTCTCTCTCCACCCCCCCCAATCCCATACATTCCCAACTGCCCACTTAGATCTGAAAACCACAATCTTCAAATAATATATAAACATCTTCCACCCCCAGGACACCTACTATTATCTTCCTCTGTAGGTAAACTCTGGAATTTTCTTCCTGCCTCCCTTCATAATATCCAAAGCCACTCTAATTTCAAATCCGTTCTGTAATCTCCCTATTCTTCCCTGTCACTACAGCTTATACTTCCTTCCACAGTGCTTATCTACTTATTGCATATACTTCCTCAGTCTGACACTTACTAACTCCCTCCTGAACCCACTCCACTAAAAACATCCATCCTTTTCTACCTCACTTCTCTTCCTCTACTCAGATCTCGCTGGATCATAACAAAAAAAAGTTTTATTCATTGTAATGATGCCTAAAAATATATAACAAGTTTCCTTTGTATTACATTGCCTTAATTAACTATGCTTTTCAATGCTGCATGCTACTACTTGCTTTGAACTTTGTATATCTATTTATATTTGTATTTGTATTTGTATTTAAAACTGCTGTATAACTGCCGATATCTATGGAGCTTTTCTCCCCAGGCCTCCACTGAAAACGGGCTCTTCCAGGCCCAGTGGACTACCCCAGTCATCAAACTGAAATAAATAAATAAATAAATATGAAACTATCAGTTTTGAAACTTGCAGAAACAATAAATGCACTGGACTCTAAACAGTAAAAGAACTTGCAATCCAGTATCTATATCCAGAAAAGCTGCCATAAGTTGCAGTCGTTGAAGATGTGAAGGCCTTCAGAAAATTATTTTCTATAAGAAAGGTGGTCATTGATATGCTCTTGTTAAAACTGAAATCCAAATGGAGGTCAGTAATACGGGCTCAGCAAAAAGAGATCTCTATAAATATGCACAACACAACAATGAATCTTCTAGCATAGATAGCTACAATGTGAATGAATGGAACTAAAACTATGCCCTGTATTAAACAGATAAAAGTGTGATAATGGTGTAGATATATATTCCATGTCTGTCCCTTTCAATGTTCCTTTCCTTCTTTTCT
>NC_056733.1:1309221092-1309278592 GCF_019279795.1 Protopterus annectens
ATACAGAAACTTGAGCTTGGTACTGCACAGTGAAGTACAAAAAACAGAAATGGTGCTGAACCTTCTCAATGATCAGCAGTAAGCAATGACAATATTTTATTACCTGAGTAAGCCAGATGGTAAATAGGGCAAAATCTTATCTGTATTTTTGATTACCCATGTTTGATTAACAGTCTGTATTTAATGGTTGTGGTTGAAGGAAAGGGTATGAGCAGGCAATAGCCATCTTTCTTTCTTTTCCTGAAGGCATAGGTGTGGATTTTCAAATTGGCATACCACTGATTAAGGCCATTGCATTTGCAACAAGCAAACTTTGTTAACAAAAAGAGCTGGATTCATTCACTAAAAGCATTCTAATGGAAACACATGCAAATTTCATACATCTGACACAGACTAATGACTGGTGTTAGAGCCATGGCCTCAAACTAATTGAGAAAAAGTGCATAATAATATCCTTTAGGAAATCAAATACCCCTGCAAATTACAGCATTGATAGCACCCCTCTTAGAGTGGACCCCATGGTAACAGATCTGGATTCTCAGATAGATAGTCATCTGTACTTTGACCACCACATGTCCATGGTGGTGAGACAATCCTTCTGTGTGGCTCAGTTTATAAGTAAAGGCATGGCATCCAGATCTAAGGATGTCACATTACCACTGTACTCAGCCCTCATCAGACCAATAATTGAGTACAATGTACCATTTGGCATGTACCTCACCAGGCACCTGCAACAGCTGGAGTATCCTCAGAGGTTTCTCACCAAAGAATACAGGGTATAACCAACATGTCATATGTGGATTGACTGAAAGATCTATCACTGTATTCAATGATCTGTACTTAACCTACAAGGCAGTCTCTGACTTGGCTCTGATGGAAATGTTACATAGTCGCAAAACTAACTGCATGAGGGTTACCTGCTGAAGATCTAAACTGTATTTCTAACATGAAGAGATCATGCTGGAGAGACAGATACATGTCCCAGAGATTGCCACTTCTCTGGAATATGCTTCCTATTCACGTGAAGCAGAAACCTTCTCTGACCATCTTCAAGCTCAAACTGAACCACTGGACGAGAAAATCACAAATTCACTCCTGGTGTAGTGCACATGCCCCTTATGGCGGAGGCAATCTGTAAAAATATTCAAATCCCTAACTGCTGACCCTTATTACCTTTCCCCTAGGGATAGAAAACTGAACAAAATCTGTATAAAACTGTCTAGGCTTGTAAGGTCTTTTGAGACATTAGTCTAATAATCTCATATGAGCCTATGAATCTATAAACAATCTTTGACTAAGGATTAACCAACCAGTAGTATGGAACTCCTTCACTCAGACATCAGGAAACTCATGGAGTACTCTGATTTCCAAAGGGACCTAACAAGAATATAAAAGTACCTATATACAAAATGAATGTCACAGTTTAGCCAGTGTAGTGAGAAACCTATATTCATTTATATCTTCTGTTAACAATCAGTGCTAATATATACAGTCTATGTTTCTTGTGTTACCTAAAGTTAAAAATGTAGATGTCATACTTAAGCATTTATGTGAAACTATAAATTAGTATGAACTATGTTGATGCTGTATACTTATAACTATATGAAATTTAAACTTTTTCAGACACCAAATTTGTTGTAAAAGTTTTGCATCTAGATTTATGTTACCTTTGCATAAATGGCAGGTGGCTTGGATATAGATGAATAAGTACTTATTTTAGTTTTGTGTTAATACCAGATGGTTTGGGTTGTGGCTGAAAGGAGGCCTTGGATCAGTCCACCTTACTAAGAAATCAAGAAAGAAAGAAAGACTGAACCTGCCATCATAATGCGATGAAGTCTATTCGAGGTGCTGGCAACTTGCTTAGACCCACTGATATTAATGACCAGGTAAGATCTCTTAGGGTGAATCAGGCAGCAAATGTAGATAGAATTTTACTGCTCATGGCGGTACCACTTCCAGTGTTGTTATTACATATGATAGTAAATGCTTGAGAGGTTGTAATAAATATTTTTGTGGGAAATGATGAGTAGAAATGAATTACCTTATCAGTTTATAAGGTAAACACAGACAAAATACTTATCGACAAACTAAATGCTAATGGATTGCTGCATTTTGTAAAGAAATAAAAGTTATCATTGGAACCTGGAAAGGAAGTCCACTCTCTTCTTTGCTGTCTTTTCTGCTTAAAGTGCATCATCATAAAATGCGCATTTGAGAATAATACAAAGAACTCTGTTTGAGAGAAGGACTATAAGATGAATCTGCATGAAAGTAGTTAACAATAATTAATACTACAGGAATACCCCACATTGTTTAATAATTTTCTGGGTACAACACAAACATAGAAAAATGTTGCTTTATCAAAAGGGAAAAAGAATAATGAAAAATATAAAACAAATACTATGGCAATGGCAAATCCCGAAGAATGTGTGCAGAGGGGGTATTATGTGTGAATGATTATTACATTTAAAATATGTGAATTGGAATACAGTAACGCCAAAATGGAAGGGCTAATTACAAGGTAGAAATCATTAAACTTATCATTTTCCAAAACAGCACAATCGCTTGAACAACAAATGTTACCCAGGCTCTTGCAGTTTTTCTAGTATTAGCAATTGAGTACTTAGCTCTTGCCTTAAGGACTTGGAGAATCTCATCAAACAGCACTTATTTGGTATTACTTATTTGATATCCTTTTACAGGTATTTGCCTTTGCAGACCTTTCAGCTATAACCTGTAAAGCAACAAAAGGAATCAACAGTCCCAGAACTAGTGTGTATACTTTTCATACACTAAAGATAACAAAATTGCAAAGCTACAATATGATTGTATAGGAAGTAGATCAGAATTAATGAATAAGAGGTATATAGTCAATTATAATTACTGCCTCTTAAATCTTGATTTCAGGTTCAGTTCTGAACGGGTATGCCTTCACTGTGGATTCTGCATTTTCTTCCTATTTTCATGTGTGTTTCTGCTGGGTGCTGTGGCTTTCCCCTTCTTTCCAAAGACATGCCACTGGTGAACTGCCAAATTGCCCATAGGTGTCCATGCTATATGTGTCTGCATCCAGCAGTGAATTGGCATCCTTCTCAGGATGAGTTTCTATGCCTTGAACCTGGTGAGTGCCAAGATAGCCTGCTGCTCACATGTAACTCTGTACTGATTTCATTGAGTAAATGGAGATTAAATTAATGATGCCCATATAAAGATACATCCAGCGCATCTATAATGTAACCTCTAACAATACAGAAGCACAAGTCATTCACTTCAGTTGCTTATGTTGTTAAAAGGATACTATGTTTATTCAATGTTTAGTTCAAATGCTAATATGTTTGCAATATGGATGCTGGTATCATAATATGGTGGCTTTGGTAATGAAGGTAGCAGAGACAGTTTAAGGTATATGAAAAGTGTAATTATAAAGAAATGCCTGAAATAAAAAAAAAAAAAACTTTATGGAGGGTCAAAAGACTATTCCTTTACAGAGGAACTCTGACTGGGAAAGGATTAAGAAATAGTCAACAGTTTTTAGGAAGTAACTTTTTTGTGAAAGGGATGATGAATATGGTTTTCAGTTAATATGACTAGAGAAATGGAAACTAGTAGTGGAGTGTAGAAACTAAAAAAAAAATGTATGATAAACAGTGAGGGTAATGGGTGGATATATAATGGCTACTAACCATGCTAAGTGACTGAAAGTTATACAGTGGCATTTTGCATAAGTAGACAGTATATTAAATTTACCAGGTTTATGTTGGAGTGTTTCCAGAATATCTGCATTTGTATTCCAGTGAAGTAATATAAATAAGGCATAGTCAGAGTTTGACAGAATTATGTATACCCATATCCTGGTTCCTTTTGGCAAGAAAAAGTTCCCCAGTACGTCCTAATACTTAAGAAAATTTGAACTTGCTTGATTTGCAGGGTAACTTTACATAAAAATGGGGTCAAACAATACAAGGAACTTGAAGGTGGTCACCTTTTCTAAAACTGTAATGTGCTTTCAACCTTGTAATACAAAATTGTTAGATAATGGTATACTACCAATGTATACAGCTTTATTTGATTGTTCTTTTTATTGTACTGAAGAGCTTTTCTCCCCAGACCTTCACTAAAAATGAGCTCTGTATGGCCCAGTGGACTTTCCTGGTCAACATACCACAAATAAATAAATAAATAAATAAATAAATAAATAAATAAATAAATAAAATATTTAATTGAATTGTGTCATTTTAGAGTATGTTATTTAATGCACAACTACTACTGAATAATAAAACATTAGTTTTAGTTAGACTAACTTGCTATATGTTATGTTTTAACTATTTTTCCCCAGGAGTAAGACCTTTACTGATATGATTACTGAGGGGACAGGAACTGCAAGAGATACGAGTAATAGCATGCCTTCTTTGTAAAGGTCTACCTGAATCAACTGGATGTGAGATGTTAAGGGGCAGAGAAAAAGAAGACAGTAATTAGACAAAGTGCAGAACATATAGGCAATTAAGATAAATAATTATTTATTTTTAGTCTGCACACACTATTGGTTATGTTCTTTTGAAAATATAAGCAAACAAAGCCAAGTATAGCAAATATTGGAAGTAAGAACGTAAATAGTAAGGTATGGAATCAAAGATATTAGTGAGGTCAGTAAAAAGTATGTTATTAAGACCCTAGCAATGCTTACATAGTATAAGATAATGAAACTAACCTGTAAGTACTGATGCTTAGTGTCATTTAATACAGTTAATCTCTGCAAGATGTAAGTACTGCTGTATTTTGTTAATGTGTCTAGATCTGCACTAATGCAGAAGTTTTCTTAGAAACTGCAAAGCTCAAGACAAAGAAATATGTTAGTATTTATAGGTTTATAGGTTAGTACTAAGCTAACTGTTCTTGCAAGCCATTTTAAGCCTAGCCAATTATCTCTTGTGAGACTCAAACCCTGCACCTTATGTTTGTAAGACAAACACCTTAACCATTAAGCCACCCTCCCAACCCATTGGTTACAATGTCAATGTCAAACAAATAGATCCAAACATGTTAATAAGTGATTAAAAAAGTATCTGGGGCAGTCATCTTTTTGGATATGTTTGTTTCTGAGTTTTGGTATAGGAAATATAAATGCAAAGTATGAACAAGCAACATGCCAGAGGGAAGCAAGAAGTGTTAGTAATACAGGCAGTGTATTACAGTCTAATTATACATGTTTTAATATCCTGAAGTTTAATCCATTTTACTTCCATACAAATTTTATTCTGTTGGAATACACATTTTCAATGACTGATGACTTCTCTTCAATTCCACTAGTTACTTCTACTCTCTGCTATGTAACACTTGTAGGCTACAACATTTTACAATGAAACTGCTGGCTTTGTTCTTGAGGGATGATCTCTCATTGGTTTATTTTGATTTAAGCATTTAAAAGGCTTTGGGAAATGTATTGATTCTTCTCTCTGTATACATAACCGTATTATAATGCCTTTTATGATCTCTAACAATATTGATTGAGCTTTTTTAGACTTTCATACTTCAATGAATGTGTCTAATCATTGTACCCATTGCACATATGATTACTGAGGGGACAGAGACCTCAACAGAAGTTACGTTAGGTGGAGGTGTATCTGTAGGTTTATTCTCCTGCTGATTTTCCCCCTTATCCTGATAAGGTGATTTTTCAAAAGAAATACATCCTTCCCATTGTCTGTGTAAGTGCGTAAAGTAAGGAAAATATTTTTGTATTATCATTTGATGTGTTAAAATGGTAACTGCAGAGGCAGCAATGTAGAAGATCTTTTTAACTATAGTTTGCATTTTCTATTATTTCTGAGTGATAGGTAACTGTTATCTGTCTCCATGATTACAACTACTTCAACTGGTTTTATTGTAAGGGTCTTTTTATACATATACTGTGACCATGGTCCTTCAATCTATTACTTAGTGTAGCTCCATACTCTCAACTAAGATGTTGCACTTAATTAATTTTGCTATAGCACAATAGCAAATGGCTGACTGTACAATTCCCTGTAGAAAATTATCTCATTCAATAACTATTACATATGTCAAAGGCAATACCATTACTAATTCAAAATATAGCTATATGGTCCCTTTTCCCTATTTAAAATAAAACATGTCTACATTTCATACTTTCTGATTGCTACCAGAATTTCACACATGCTTTACTATGAGTTTAAACTTGTCAGTTTTAAACACAGCTTCACTGTGTAATGATCTCTCTACCAGTACAACAAAATATGTAGCATTCTTATGGCCACCTCCATAAAGAAGCAGGCAAAGCGCTTTAATTTTACCTGTGGCTATTTTCATCTATTTACTTTTAGCACATTGACACCTAGGATCTAGTCAGAATTTCTGTACAAATTTTAAAGCACATAATTGAGATATCTTCATTTTCCTTGAAGAAAATATCCACCTATGAAATTTTTGAACTTATTCCACAGGTGTAACACTGTCTTGGCCTAACAATGCCTTATTTATTTTGTCATAGTCCTGATAGTTATTCTCTTTCATGGACATGAAGGCTTTTAAAGACACCCCAGTAAGCCATTAAAAAATCTCAACATTGTCATGTTAGTTTCATCTGTCTCTCTCCTTAGGGCATAATGCTCAATGGCAACCATTTCCTGAGGTTTCCTGCTTGGTCAAATTTTTCAATGGTGGAACTGTCTTAGGCATCGACGTACCTGGCAAGGGACACAATATCCTCATCATCCTCAGCAGCAGCAGCTGTGGCTTGCAAGAGATTTTTGACTGTGGCCATCTTGGGATTTAGGCAGTTGCAATACAGGTGCACTTCACTCAACAGCAACAGAGTACGCATACCACAGAAACAGCCAACTAGTAACAGCACAGGAAAGCTTTCTCCTCAGGGTAAATTGTGTTATAATAGTAGTTCTCAGTGCAGGAAGTGAAAGGAAAATCAGAATTTATGACATGAATATTGGCACCAAAAGGACTTCTATAATCCACTGATGTGGTATATTAATGCACCAAAACCCAAGAGCATGGATACAGTTTTATTGTAAAATCAGACAAAGTCAGTGGTTCAAACTCTTCCTTTACATGTGACTGCATCAGATAAACTAAATTTCTGTTATGGGATCCAAAGGAAGATATGCAAAATATCTACTTTTATGAAAAGTTTCAGAATTCCATAAACAAAGGGACATAGTTTCTCATACCAATTCCAGTAATTCCCTTCTAAGCATAAACTAATGTCCATAGTTTATACTTACTTTCAAGTACCTCCTTTCTCTCTCTAGATTATTTTGTAGGGAAATGGCTTAGTTTTCTCAAATATAATCCACACTGATTCTTCTTACTCCATGCACTACCCCAAACCGATATTACAGGAAAACAACCCCCCACATCCACCCTCAAGTGAGGCCATTTTGTAACCTGAATTAGTGGAGCTGTAACTCTCATCTTACGCATTACTTATTGCATAACTGGTTCTAGTAATTGAGCCATGCAGAAATCTTTTCTGCCTAATTTTCAGTGGTGTCAGTCTATTGAAAGCAACAGTTTTATTTACAGTATTATATACAATATTTCCTTGCCTTTTTCTAAAACAGCAGTTCTATTTACTAGATTTGTACACAATGTTTACATCAGTTTAAGACAATGTTTTGGTGAGAATCACCATATTACATTATAAGTTTGGCGCAGAGGATTAAGTCAACAATCATCTAATGAGCTTCATTCTTTCTGCAGTCCAGTATTTGATTGTCTCCACTTGGTTACTGTGAGACTGAGCAAGTAACATAAGCAGACAGTGCTCCTGGTTATCTCAGAAGTTATATTTATTACTAGTGGGCTTACTCAGTTAATAAATACTGTAAATAAATAAGATGAAATAAGAAGCAAGAATTGTCAAAGTTGCAGTCCCCCACTTAAGGTGTGCAGGTGCATACCCATATGCAAGTACATTTATTTAATGTAATTTGTAGCCTGCTAGTTATATAGCTCATAAGACAAGAAACTGAAATCTCAACTTATGGGCTGGTTGATGGGTTGGTATTTTCAACAGCTTAAACCTGATTAATATGTCTGATGAGTTAATTGCTGATATTTTCAATCAGACCTGTTTTTCTCTTTATTTAATAATTCCAACAAATAATGAGCGCTTTCATCTCAGTACAAGACTTCATCAGATCTGATGAAGTCTTGTACTGAGATGAAAGCGCTCATTATTTGTTGGAATTATTAAAAAAGTTTGAATACTTATCCTGTTGGTGGCCTGGAACTTATTTTTGTTTTATTACAGTGTTATGGACTTATTTGGTTTGGTTGAGTGATTTCTCTTTATTTAGTTAGAGGTTTTACAGTCTTGATCATCCAAACAATGCTCCAGTCTTTTTATATTATTTCCAAGAGACTATATCACCTTAAGTATGAAAAGTGCATTTTTCCCATGAATTCCTGTTTTTTTTTCATGTAACAAAAATAGGCATTTTATATCTGTACCTACATTTGTTTATTGCCGAGGTCACAGTAACACTTAGATAAGGTTATGATTTTCCTTGACTGAGACCACATACATTCAACAGATTACCTTTTCTTTGCCATGTTCATTTTGAGTGGAAAAGGTAGTAGACATTTATTTATTTACATTTGGTGACCAAGAAAGTTTAACTGGGTTGAAAGCCCCTTTAAAGTGGAGGTCCAAGGAGAAAAGATTGTTAAAGGTCACAGTATACAAAAATGAAATAAATTACACCAAACTGTAAAATTTTAGTAAGAAAACAACGAATGGGGAGAATTCAATAAAGCCTACATGGAGTGATTTTCCATGTAGGCATAGTAGCACAGAGCTTGCATGGAAGTAAGCAGCCGTGTGATTCAGTAAACAAAGCAACAAGCGTGCAGACATGGAAGTGTCCGTGGCATGTAAATCACCTCTTAACTATGTGAATTGCATGCAAATGAGGGTGATAGAGTGATCCAACAAGCAGATAGACAGTCCTGCAGACCCTGTGTTGGTGTCCAAAGTGTACATGGTACATGGAAAATTTCTGTATACAAGAAAGTAAAAATTGAACAAGGGCTGTAAAAGCCCATTTAGAAGGACAGAAATTGCATAGTAGGCACAGATATGTGGAAAACTATGCCGTGTGTGTCCAAAAAATAATGCAAACTAATATAATATAATATAATATAAAATGTACTAATGGTCTAAAGCAAACACAAACTTTATTCTGTCAACCTGGTATATGAATAAAGTTTGTGTTTGTTTTAGACTGTTAGTACGTTTTTTATTTTTTATTACAGTCAATTCTGCATTAATCCTGAGGTTTTTTGAAGTAATATAATATGTCTTTTTTAATACCCATATTACATTTGCACAGCACACAGCAGTATGCAAACATGCCGTTATGCAAAAAAAATATATTAAAAAGTTTAAAAACTAAAAATTAGACATATATGAGAATAGTGCATTATAGGGCTCTGCATGGAGTATGTACAATGGCAGATTTCAGTAGTTGCTAAGGAGCCAGGCCTGGAATAGTGAAGTATCCAGGTGTGTGCACAGATCTGTATGCAAATGAGCTGGGGTTACTGACTAGCCGAAATGTGCTACTATGTCCACAGATAAAATCCGTGTAGCCCCAGAACCATGTTGGTCCCACAGAAGAGCTAGCTGAGATCAAAAGGGGGTGTGTTACAATATGTTTAAGTGGATTGGATCTCAGCAGCGTCTGTTTGCATGATGCGATGCTCAGCTAAGCAAGGGGGTGTGTCTAGTGCTGCTAAGCTTTGTTTAGCTGTGGGGTACGTGTTTTAGCTGGTTTGAGCTATACTGAGAATGTCCATGCATGGGGATGTGTCCAAACTGCTGAGCAGTGTTTATACCAGCAGCGCAGGTTTGAGCGCTATGCAGCAGTGCTTAGCAGGGAAGGCATTTAAAAAAAAAAAAAGGAAAAGACAATCATGTATAAATTACTGATAACCCCTGTCCCACTTACACTGGGCCATTCCAACCCACCTGGCAAGGGGAATGCATCAAAGTTAACCAATCACACAGGCTGCATCTGCAGCAGAGCACTATAAATTATGCATACAGCCTACAATCTGATCCCCCCGCCCATACTCTGCACTATTGGAGTACAGACTTGGGAATTTTAACTGACAGAATGCTAGGGGCTGCTGCTGCTCTGCTACATCTGTATGTGCTAGAGGCTGAGGTCAGTGCTGATGCTGCTGCTGACAATAGGCCTAGACTGAGAAGGAGAAGAGTGTTCAGGCCAGCGCAACCTTCCAGGAGCTACATGAGCTGGAGATTGTAGAGCGCTACAGGGTGGACAGGAACATACTACAAGAACTCATTGAGTTCTGCCACCTGCAACTCAGACCCAGAGCCAACAGACGGGAACCCATCTCAGTGGAAACAAAGGTATATGTAGCCCTTCGAATACTAGTTACAGGTAATTTTCAAAGACCAACTGGGGGAAATGATGGAGACTCACAGGCATCTGTATCCAGGGTTCTCCACCAGTTCCTGGCTGCCATGCAAACACATGCCAATGAGCCCATTTATTTACCCCACAACCCTGAGGAGAGGAGAGCCAACAGTATGCATTTTTTCTACCATGTATCAAACTAGCCTGAGGTTTATGTTGGAGTGTTTACAGAATATCTGCATTTGTATTCCAGTGAAGTAATATAAATAAGGCATAGTCAGAGTTTGACAGAAGTATGTATACCCATATCCTGGTTCCTTTTGGCAAGAAAAAGTTCCCCAGTACATCCTAATACTTAAGAAAATTTGAACTTGCTTGATTTGCAGGGTAACTTTACATAAAAATGGGGTCAAACAATACCTTGAACTTGAAGGTGGTCACCTTTTCTAAAACTGTAATGTGCTTTCAACCTTGTAATACAAAATTGTTAGATAATGGTATACTACCAATGTATATAACTTTATTTGATTGTTCTTTTTATTGTACTGAAGAGCTTTTCTCCCCAGACCTTCACTAAAAATGAGCTCTGTATGGCCCAGTGGACTTTCCTGGTTAACATACCACAAATAAATAAATAAATAAATAAAATATTTAATTGAATTGTGTCATTTTAGAGTATGTTATTTAATGCACAACTAGTACTGAATAATAAAACATTAGTTTTAGTTAGACTAACTTGCTATAAGTTATGTTTTAACTATTTTTCCCCAGGAGTAAGACCTTTACTGATATGATTACTGAGGGGACAGGAACTGCAAGAGATACGAGTAATAGCATGCCTTCTTTGTAAAGGTCTACCTGAATCAACTGGATGTGAGATGTTAAGGGGCAGAGAAAAAGAAGACAGTAATTAGACAAAGTGCAGAACATATAGGCAATTAAGATAAATAATTATTTATTTTTAGTCTGCACACACTATTGGTTATGTTCTTTTGAAAATATAAGCAAACAAAGCCAAGTATAGCAAATATTGGAAGTAAGAACGTAAAGAGTAAGGTATGGAATCAAAGATATTAGTGAGGTCAGTAAAAAGTGTGTTATTAAGACCTTAGCAATGCTTACATAGTATAAGATAATGTAACTAACCTGTAAGCACTGATGCTTAGTGTCATTTAATACAGCTAATCTCTGCAAGATGTAAGTACTGGTGTATTTTGTTAATGTGTCTAGATCTGCACTAATGCAGAAGTTTTCTTAGAAACTGCAAAGCTCAAGACAAAGAAATATGTTAGTATTTATAGGTTCATAGGTTAGTACTAAGCTAACTGTTCTTGCGAGCCATTTTAAGCCTAGCCAATTATCTCTTGTGAGACTTAAACCCTGCACCTTATGTTTGTAAGACAAACACCTTAACCATTAAGCCACCCTCCCAACCCATTGGTTACAATGTCAATGTCAAACAAATAGATCCAAACATGTTAATAAGTGATTTAAAAAGTATCTGGGGCAGTCATCTTTTTGGATATGTTTGTTTCTGAGTTTTGGTATAGGAAATATAAGTGCAAAGTATGAACAAGCAACATGCCAGAGGGAAGCAAGAAGTGTTAGTAATACAGGCAGTGTATTACAGTCTAATTATACATGTTTTAATATCCTGAAGTTTAATCCATTTTACTTCCATACAAATTTTATTCTGTTGGAATACACATTTTCAGTGACTGATGACTTCTCTTCAATTCCACTAGTTACTTCTACTCTCTGCTATGTAACACTTGTAGGCTACAACATTTTACTATGAAACTGCTGGCTTTGTTCTTGAGGGCTGATCTCTCATTGGTTTATTTTGATTTAAGCATTTAAAAGGCTTTGGGAAATGTACTGATTCTTCTCTCTGTATACATAACCGTATTATAATGCCTTTTATGATCTCTAACAATATTGATTGAGCTTTTTTAGACTTTCATACTTCAATGAATGTGTCTAATCATTGTACCCATTGCACATATGATTACTGAGGGGACAGAGACCTCAACAGAAGTTAGGTTAGGTGGAGGTGTATCTGTAGGTTTATTCTCCTGCTGATTTTCCCCCTTATCCCGATAAGGTGATTTTTCAAAAGAAATACATCCTTCCCATTGTCTGTGTAAGTGCGTAAAGTAAGAAAAATATATTTGTATTATCATTTGATGTGTTAAAATGGGAACTGCAGAGGCAGCAGTGTGGAAGATCTTTTTAACTACAGTTTGCATTTTCTATTATTTCTGAGTGATAGGTTACTGTTATCTGTCTCCATGATTGCAACTACTTGAACTGGTTTTATTGTAAGAGTCTTTTTTATACATATACTGTGACCATGGTCCTTCAATCTATTACTTATTGTAGTTCCATACTCTCAACTAAGATGTTGCACTTAATTAATTTTGCTATAGCACAATAGCAAATGGCTGACTGTACAATTCCCTGTAGAAAATTATCTCATTCAATAACTATTACATATGTCAAAGGTAATACCATTACTAATTCAAAATATAGCTATGTGGTCCCTTTTCCCTATTTAAAATAAAACATGTCTACATTTGATACTTTCTGATTGCTACCAGAATTTCACACATGCTTTACTATGGGTTTAAACTTGTCAGTTTTAAACACAGCTTCACCGTGTAATGATCTCTCTACCAGTACAACAAAATATGTAGCATTCTTATGTCCACCTCCATAAAGAAGCAGGCAAAGCTCTTTAATTTTATCTGTGGCTATTTTCATCTATTTACTTTTATCACATTGACACCTAGGATCTAGTCAGAATTTCTGTACAAATTTTAAAGCACATAACTGAGATATCTTCATTTTCCTTGAAGAAAATATCCACCTATGAAATTTTTGAACTTATTCCACAGGTGTAACACTGTCTTGGCCTAACAATGCCTTATTTATTTTGTCATAGTACTGATAGTTATTCTCTTTCATGGACATGAAGGCTTTTAAAGACACCCCAGTAAGCCATTAAAAAATCTCAACATTGTCATGTTTGTTTCATCTGTCTCTCTCCTTAGGGCATAATGCTCAATGGCAACCATTTCCTGAGGTTTCCTGCTTGGTCAAATTTTTCAATGGTGGAACTGTCTTAGGCATTGACGTACCTGCCAAGGGACACAATATCCTCAACATCTTCAGCAGCAGCAGCTGTGGCTTGCAAGAGATTTTTGACTGTGGCCATCTTGGGATTTAGGCAGTTGCAATACAGGTGCACTTCACTCAACAGCAACAGAGTACGCATACCACAGAAACAGCCAACTAGTAACAGCATAGGAAAGCTTTCTCCTCAGGGTAAATTGGGTTATAATAGTAGTTCTCAGTGCAGGAAGTGAAAGGAAAATCAGAATTTATGACATGAATATTGGCACCAAAAGGACTTCTATAATCCACTGATGTGGTATATTAATGCACCAAAACCCAAGAGCATGGATACAGTTTTATTGTAAAATCAGACAAAGTCAGTGGTTCAAACTCTTCCTTTACATATGACTGCATCAGATAAACTAAATTTCTGTTATGGGATCCAAAGGAAGATATGCAAAATATCTACTTTTATGAAAAGTTTCAGAATTCCATAAACAAAGGGACATAGTTTCTCATACCAATTCCAGTAATTCCCTTCTAAGCATAAACTAATGTCCATAGTTTATACTTACTTTCAAGTACCTCCTTTCTCTCTCTAGATTATTTTGTAGGGAAATGGCTTAGTTTTCTCAAATATAATCCACAATGATTCTTCTTACTCCATGCACTACCCCAAACCGATATTACAGGAAAACAACCCCCCACCCCCACCCTCAAGTGAGGCCATTTTGTAACCTGAACTGGTGGAGCTGTAACTCTCATCTTACGCATTACTTATTGCATAACTGGTTCTAGTAATTGAGCCATGCAGAAATCTTTTCTGCCTAATTTTCAGTGGTGTCAGTCTATTGAAAGCAACAGTTTTATTTACAGTATTATATACAATATTTCCTTGCCTTTTTCTAAAACAGCAGTTCTATTTACTAGATTTGTACACAATGTTTACATCAGTTTAAGACAATGTTTTGGTGAGAATCACCATATTACATTATAAGTTTGGCGCAGAGGATTAAGTCAACAATCATCTAATGAGCTTCATTCTTTCTGCAGTCCAGTATTTGATTGTCTCCACTTGGTTACTGTGAGACTGAGCAAGTAACATAAGCAGACAGTGCTCCTGGTTATCTCAGAAGTTATATTTATTACTAGTGGGCTTACTCAGTTAATAAATACTGTAAATAAATAAGATGAAATAAGAAGCAAGAATTGTGGAAGTTGCAGTCCCCCACTTAAGGTGTGCAGGTGCATGCCCATATGCAAGTACATTTATTTAATGTAATTTGTAGCCTGCTAGTTATATAGCTCATAAGACAAGAAACTGAAATCTCAACTTATGGGCTGGTTGATGGGTTGATATTTTCAACAGCTTAAACCTGATTAATATGTCTGATGAGTTAATTGATGATATTTTCAATCAGACCTGCTTTTCTCTTTATTTAATAATTCCAACAAATAATGAGCGCTTTCATCTCAGTACAAGACTTCATCAGATCTGATGAAGTCTTGTACTGAGATAAAGCTCATTATTTGTTGGAATTATTAAAAAAGTTGAATACTTATCCTGTTGGTGGCCTGGAACTTATTTTTGTTTTATTACAGTGTTATGGACTTATTTGGTTTGGTTGAGTGATTTCTCTTTATTTAGTTAGAGGTTTTACAGTCTTGATCATCCAAACAATGCTCCAGTCTTTTTATATTATTTCCAAGAGACTATATCACCTTAAGTATGAAAAGTGCATTTTTCCCATGAATTCCTGTTTTTTTTTCATGTAACAAAAATAGGCATTTTATATCTGTACCTACATTTGTTTATTGCCGAGGTCACAGTAACACTTAGATAAGGTTATGATTTTCCTTCACTGAGACCACATACATTCAAGGGATTACCTTTTCTTTGCCATGTTCATTTTGAGTGGAAAAGGTAGTAGACATTTATTTATTTACATTTGGTGACCAATAAAGTTTAACTGAGTTGAAAGTCCCTTTAAAGTGGAGGTCCAAGGAGAAAAGATTGTTAAAGGTCACAGTATACAAAAATGAAATAAATTACACCAAACTGTAAAATTTTAGTAAGAAAACAACGAATGGGGAGAATTCAATAAAGCCTACATGGAGTGATTTTCCATGTAGGCATAGTAGCACAGAGCTTGCATGGAAGTAAGCAGCTGTGTGATTCAGTAAACAGAGCAATAAGCGTGCAGACATGGAAGTGTCCCTGGCATGTAAATCACCTCTTAACTATGTCAATTGCATGCAAATGAGGGTGTTAGAGTGATCCAACAAGCAGATAGACAGTCCTGCAGACCCTGTGTTGGTGTCCAAAGTGTACATGGTACATGGAAAATTTCTGTATACAAGAAAGTAAAAATTGAACAGGGGCTGTAAAAGCCCATTTAGAAGGACAGAAATTGCATAGTAGGCACAGATATGTGGAAAACTATGCCCTGTGTGTCCAAAAAATAATGCAAACTAATATAATATAATATAATATAAAATGTACTAATGGTCTAAAGCAAACACAAACTTTATTCTGTCAACCTGGTATATGAATAAAGTTTGTGTTTGTTTTAGACTGTTAGTACGTTTTTTATTTTTTATTACAGTCAATTCTGCATTATTCCTGAGGTTTTTTGAAGTAATATAATATGTCTTTTTTAATACCCATATTACATTTGCACAGCACACAACAGTATGCAAACATGCCATTATGCAAAAAAAATATATTAAAAAGTTTAAAAACTAAAAATTAGACATATATGAGAATAGTGCATTATAGGGCTCTGCATGGAGTATGTACAATGGTAGATTTCAGTAGCTGCTAAGGAGCCAGGCCTGGAATAGTGAAGTATCCAGGTTGTGTGCACAGATCTGTATGCAAATGAGCTGGTGTTACTGAATAGCCGAAATGGGCTACTATGTCCACAGATAAAATCCGTGTAGCCCCAGAACCATGTTGGTCCCACAGAAGAGCTAGCTGAGTTCAAAAGGGGGTGTGTTATAATATGTTTAAGTGGATTGGATCTCAGCAGCGTCTGTTTGCACGATGCAATGCTCAGCTAAGCAAGGGGGTGTGTCTAGTGCTGCTAAGCTTTGTTTAGCTGTGGGGTATGTGTTTTAGCTGGTTTGAGCTATACTGAGAATGCCCGTGCATGGGGATGTGTCCAAACTGCTGAGCAGTGTTTATACCAGCAGCGCAGGTTTGAGCGCTATGCAGCAGTGCTTAGCAGGGAAGGCATTTAAAAAAAAAAAAAGGAAAAGACAATCATGTATAAATTACTGATAACCCCTGTCCCACTTACACTGGGCCATTCCAACCCACCTGGCAAGGGGAATGCATCAAAGTTAACCAATCACACAGGCTGCATCTGCAGCAGAGCACTATAAATTATGCATACAGCCTACAATCTGATCCCCCCACCCATACTCTGCACTATTGGAGTACAGACTTGGGAATTTTAACTGACAGAATGCTAGGGGCTGCTGCTGTTCTGCTACATCTGTATGTGCTAGAGGCTGAGGTCAGTGCTGATGCTGCTGCTGACAATAGGCCTAGACTGAGAAGGAGAAGAGTGTTCAGGCCAGCGCAACCTTCCAGGAGCTACATGAGCTGGAGATTGTAGAGTGCTACAAGGTGGACAGGAACATACTACAAGAACTCACTGAGTTCTGCCGCCTGCAACTCAGACCCAGAGCCAACAGACGGGAACCCATCTCAGTGGAAACAAAGGTATATGTAGCCCTTCGAATACTAGTCACAGGTAATTTTCAAAGACCAACTGGGGGAAATGATGGAGACTCACAGGCATCTGTATCCAGGGTTCTCCACCAGTTCCTGGCTGCCATGCAAACACATGCCAATGAACCCATTTATTTACCCCACAACCCTGAGGAGAGGAGAGCCAACAGTATGCATTTTTTCTACCATGTATCAAACTAGCCTGAGGTTTATGTTGGAGTGTTTACAGAATATCTGCATTTGTATTCCAGTGAAGTAATATAAATAAGGCATAGTCAGAGTTTGACAGAAGTATGTATACCCATATCCTGGTTCCTTTTGGCAAGAAAAAGTTCCCCAGTACATCCTAATACTTAAGAAAATTTGAACTTGCTTGATTTGCAGGGTAACTTTACATAAAAATGGGGTCAAACAATACCTTGAACTTGAAGGTGGTCACCTTTTCTAAAACTGTAATGTGCTTTCAACCTTGTAATACAAAATTGTTAGATAATGGTATACTACCAATGTATATAACTTTATTTGATTGTTCTTTTTATTGTACTGAAGAGCTTTTCTCCCCAGACCTTCACTAAACATGAGCTCTGTATGGCCCAGTGGACTTTCCTGGTTAACATGCCACAAATAAATAAATAAATAAAATATTTAATTGAATTGTGTCATTTTAGAGTATGTTATTTAATGCACAACTAGTACTGAATAATAAAACATTAGTTTTAGTTAGACTAACTTGCTATAAGTTATGTTTTAACTATTTTTCCCCAGGAGTAAGACCTTTACTGATATGATTACTGAGGGGACAGGAACTGCAAGAGATACGAGTAATAGCATGCCTTCTTTATAAAGGTCTACCTGAATCAACTGGATGTGAGATGTTAAGGGGCAGAGAAAAAGAAGACAGTAATTAGACAAAGTGCAGAACATATAGGCAATTAAGATAAATAATTATTTATTTTTAGTCTGCACACACTATTGGTTATGTTCTTTTGAAAATATAAGCAAACAAAGCCAAGTATAGCAAATATTGGAAGTAAGAACATAAAGAGTAAGGTATGGAATCAAAGATATTAGTGAGGTCAATAAAAAGTGTGTTATTAAGACCTTAGCAATGCTTACATAGTATAAGATAATGTAACTAACCTGTAAGTACTAATGCTTAGTGTCATTTAATACAGCTAATCTCTGCAAGATGTAAGTACTGGTGTATTTTGTTAATGTGTCTAGATCTGCACTAATGCAGAAGTTTTCTTAGAAACTGCAAAGCTCAAGACAAAGAAATATGTTAGTATTTATAGGTTCATAGGTTAGTACTAAGCTAACTGTTCTTGCGAGCCATTTTAAGCCTAGCCAATTATCTCTTGTGAGACTTAAACTCTGCACCTTATGTTTGTAAGACAAACACCTTAATCATTAAGCCACCCTCCCAACCCATTGGTTACAATGTCAATGTCAAACAAATAGATCCAAACATGTTAATAAGTGATTTAAAAAGTATCTGGGGCAGTCATCTTTTTGGATATGTTTGTTTCTGAGTTTTGGTATAGGAAATATAAGTGCAAAGTATGAACAAGCAACATGCCAGAGGGAAGCAAGAAGTGTTAGTAATACAGGCAGTGTATTACAGTCTAATTATACATGTTTTAATATCCTGAAGTTTAATCCATTTTACTTCCATACAAATTTTATTCTGTTAGAATACACATTTTCAGTGACTGATGACTTCTCTTCAATTCCACTAGTTACTTCTACTCTCTGCTATGTAACACTTGTAGGCTGCAACATTTTACTATGAAACTGCTGGCTTTGTTCTTGAGGGCTGATCTCTCATTGGTTTATTTTGATTTAAGCATTTAAAAGGCTTTGGGAAATGTACTGATTCTTCTCTCTGTATACATAACCGTATTATAATGCCTTTTATGATCTCTAACAATATTGATTGAGCTTTTTTAGACTTTCATACTTCAATGAATGTGTCTAATCATTGTACCCATTGCACATATGATTACTGAGGGGACAGAGACCTCAACAGAAGTTAGGTTAGGTGGAGGTGTATCTGTAGGTTTATTCTCCTGCTGATTTTCCCCCTTATCCCGATAAGGTGATTTTTCAAAAGAAATACATCCTTCCCATTGTCTGTGTAAGTGCGTAAAGTAAGGAAAATATTTTTGTATTATCATTTGATGTGTTAAAATGGGAACTGCAGAGGCAGCAGTGTGGAAGATCTTTTTAACTACAGTTTGCATTTTCTATTATTTCTGAGTGATAGGTTACTGTTATCTGTCTCCATGATTACAACTACTTGAACTGGTTTTATTGTAAGGGTCTTTTTTATACATATACTGTGACCATGGTCCTTCAATCTATTACTTATTGTAGCTCCATACTCTCAACTAAGATGTTGCACTTAATTAATTTTGCTATAGCACAATAGCAAATGGCTGACTGTACAATTCCCTGTAGAAAATTATCTCATTCAATAACTATTACATATGTCAAAGGTAATACCATTACTAATTCAAAATATAGCTATGTGGTCCCTTTTCCCTATTTAAAATAAAACATGTCTACATTTGATACTTTCTGATTGCTACCAGAATTTCACACATGCTTTACTATGGGTTTAAACTTGTCAGTTTTAAACACAGCTTCACCGTGTAATGATCTCTCTACCAGTACAACAAAATATGTAGCATTCTTATGGCCACCTCCATAAAGAAGCAGGCAAAGCTCTTTAATTTTACCTGTGGCTATTTTCATCTATTTACTTTTAGCACATTGACACCTAGGATCTAGTCAGAATTTCTGTACAAATTTTAAAGCACATAACTGAGATATCTTCATTTTCCTTGAAGAAAATATCCACCTATGAAATTTTTGAACTTATTCCACAGGTGTAACACTGTCTTGGCCTAACAATGCCTTACTTATTTTGTCATAGTCCTGATAGTTATTCTCTTTCATGGACATGAAGGCTTTTAAAGACACCCCAGTAAGCCATTAAAAAATCTCAACATTGTCATGTTAGTTTCATCTGTCTCTCTCCTAAGGGTTTAATGCTCAATGGCAACCATTTCCTGAGGTTTCCTGCTTGGTCAAATTTTTTAATGGTAGAACTGTATTAGGCATTGACGTACCTGGCAAGGGACACAATATCCTCATAATCCTCAGCAGCAGCAGCAGCAGCTGTGGCTTGCAAGAGATTTTTGACTGTGGCCATCTTGGGATTTAGGCAGTTGCAATACAGGTGCACTTCACTCAACAGCAACAGAGTACGCATACCACAGAAACAGCCAACTAGTAACAGCATAGGAAAGCTTTCTCCTCAGGGTAAATTGGGTTATAATAGTAGTTCTCAGTGCAGGAAGTGAAAGGAAAATCAGAATTTATGACATGAATATTGGCACCAAAAGGACTTCTATAATCCACTGATGTGGTATATTAATGCACCAAAACCCAAGAGCATGGATACAGTTTTATTGTAAAATCAGACAAAGTCAGAGGTTCAAACTCTTCCTTTACATATGACTGCATCAGATAAACTAAATTTCTGTTATGGGATCCAAAGGAAGAAATGCAAAATATCTACTTTTATGAAAAGTTTCAGAATTCCATAAACAAAGGGACATAGTTTCTCATACCAATTCCAGTAATTCCCTTCTAAGCATAAACTAATGTCCATAGTTTATACTTACTTTCAAGTACCTCCTTTCTCTCTCCAGATTATTTTGTAGGGAAATGGCTTAGTTTTCTCAAATATAATCCACACTGATTCTTCTTACTCCATGCACTACCCCAAACCGATATTACAGGAAAACAACCCCCCCACCCTCAAGTGAGGCCATTTTGTAACCTGAATTAGTGGAGCTGTAACTCTCATCTTACGCATTACTTATTGCATAACTGGTTCTAGTAATTGAGCCATGCAGAAATCTTTTCTGCCTAATTTTCAGTGGTGTCAGTCTATTGAAAGCAACAGTTTTATTTACAGTATTATATACAATATTTCCTTGCCTTTTTCTAAAACAGCAGTTCTATTTACTAGATTTGTACACAATGTTTACATCAGTTTAAGACAATGTTTTGGTGAGAATCACCATATTACATTATAAGTTTGGCACAGAGGATTAAGTCAACAATCTTCTAATGAGCTTCATTCTTTCTGCAGTCCAGTATTTGATTGTCTCCACTTGGTTACTGTGAGACTGAGCAAGTAACATAAGCAGACAGTGCTCCTGGTTATCTCAGAAGTTATATTTATTACTAGTGGGCTTACTCAGTTAATAAATACTGTAAATAAATAAGATGAAATAAGAAGCAAGAATTGTGGAAGTTGCAGTCCCCCACTTAAGGTGTGCAGGTGCATGCCCATATGCAAGTACATTTATTTAATGTAATTTGTAGCCTGCTAGTTATATAGCTCATAAGACAAGAAACTGAAATCTCAACTTATGGGCTGGTTGATGGGTTGGTATTTTCAACAGCTTAAACCTGATTAATATGTCTGATGAGTTAATTGATGATATTTTCAATCAGACCTGCTTTTCTCTTTATTTAATAATTCCAACAAATAATGAGCGCTTTCATCTCAGTACAAGACTTCATCAGATCTGATGAAGTCTTGTACTGAGATGAAAGCGCTCATTATTTGTTGGAATTATTAAAAAAGTTTGAATACTTATCCTGTTGGTGGCCTGGAACTTATTTTTGTTTTATTACAGTGTTATGGACTTATTTGGTTTGGTTGAGTGATTTCTCTTTATTTAGTTAGAGGTTTTACAGTCTTGATCATCCAAACAATGCTCCAGTCTTTTTATATTATTTCCAAGAGACTATATCACCTTAAGTATGAAAAGTGCATTTTCCCATGAATTCCTGTTTTTTTTCATGTAACAAAAATAGGCATTTTATATCTGTACCTACATTTGTTTATTGCCGAGGTCACAGTAACACTTAGATAAGGTTATGATTTTCCTTCACTGAGACCACATACATTCAAGGGATTACCTTTTCTTTGCCATGTTCATTTTGAGTGGAAAAGGTAGTAGACATTTATTTATTTACATTTGGTGACCAAGAAAGTTTAACTGGGTTGAAAGCCCCTTTAAAGTGGAGGTCCAAGGAGAAAAGATTGTTAAAGGTCACAGTATACAAAAATGAAATAAATTACACCAAACTGTAAAATTTTAGTAAGAAAACAATGAATGGGGAGAATTCAATAAAGCCTACATGGAGTGATTTTCCATGTAGGCATAGTAGCACAGAGCTTGCATGGAAGTAAGCAGCCGTGTGATTCAGTAAACAGAGCAACAAGCGTGCAGACATGGAAGTGTCCCTGGCATGTAAATCACCTCTTAACTATGTGAATTGCATGCAAATGAGGGTGTTAGAGTGATCCAACAAGCAGATAGACAGTCCTGCAGACCCTGTGTTGGTGTCCAAAGTGTACATGGTACATGGAAAATTTCTGTATACAAGAAAGTAAAAATTGAACAGGGGCTGTAAAAGCCCATTTAGAAGGACAGAAATTGCATAGTAGGCACAGATATGTGGAAAACTATGCCCTGTGTGTCCAAAAAAAATGCAAACTAATATAATATAATATAATATAAAATGTACTAATGGTCTAAAGCAAACACAAACTTTATTCTGTCAACCTGGTATATGAATAAAGTTTGTGTTTGTTTTAGACTGTTAGTACGTTTTTTATTTTTTATTACAGTCAATTCTGCATTATTCCTGAGGTTTTTTGAAGTAATATAATATGTCTTTTTTAATACCCATATTACATTTGCACAGCACACAGCAGTATGCAAACATGCCGTTATGCAAAAAAAATATATTAAAAAGTTTAAAAACTAAAAATTAGACATATATGAGAATAGTGCATTATAGGGCTCTGCATGGAGTATGTACAATGGTAGATTTCAGTAGCTGCTAAGGAGCCAGGCCTGGAATAGTGAAGTATCCAGGTTGTGTGCACAGATCTGTATGCAAATGAGCTGGTGTTACTGAATAGCCGAAATGGGCTACTATGTCCACAGATAAAATCCGTGTAGCCCCAGAACCATGTTGGTCCCACAGAAGAGCTAGCTGAGATCAAAAGGGGGTGTGTTACAATATGTTTAAGTGGATTGGATCTCAGCAGCGTCTGTTTGCACGATGCGACGCTCAGCTAAGCAAGGGGGTGTGTCTAGTGCTGCTAAGCTTTGTTTAGCTGTGGGGTACGTGTTTTAGCTGGTTTGAGCTATACTGAGAATGCCCGTGCATGGGGATGTGTCCAAACTGCTGAGCAGTGTTTATACCAGCAGCGCAGGTTTGAGCGCTATGCAGCAGTGCTTAGCAGGGAAGGCATTTAAAAAAAAAAAAAGGAAAAGACAATCATGTATAAATTACTGATAACCTCTGTCCCACTTACACTGGGCCATTCCAACCCACCTGGCAAGGGGAATGCATCAACGTTAACCAATCACACAGGCTGCATCTGCAGCAGAGCACTATAAAGTATGCATACAGCCTACAATCTGATCCCCCCGCCCATACTCTGCACTATTGGAGTACAGACTTGGGAATTTTAACTGACAGAATGCTAGGGGCTGCTGCTGCTCTGCTACATCTGTATGTGCTAGAGGCTGAGGTCAGTGCTGATGCTGCTGCTGACAATAGGCCTAGACTGAGAAGAAGAAGAGTGTTCAGGCCAGCGCAACCTTCCAGTAGCTACATGAGCTGGAGATTGTAGAGTGCTACAAGGTGGACAGGAACATACTATAAGAACTCACCAAGTTCTGCCGCCTGCAACTCAGACCCAGAGCCAACAGACGGGAACCCTTCTCAGTGGAAACAAAGGTATATGTAGCCCTTCGAATACTAGTTACAGGTAATTTTCAAAGACCAACTGGGGGAAATGATGGAGACTCACAGGCATCTGTATCCAGGGTTCTCCACCAGTTCCTGGCTGCCATGCAAACACATGCCAATGAGCCCATTTATTTACCCCACAACCCTGAGGAGAGGAGGGCCAACAGAATGCATTTTTTCTACCATGTATCAAACTAGCCTGAGGTACTGAGTGCCATAGACTGCACTCATGTACACATTAAAGCATCATCTGGTGAGGAGGGTAGAGTCTACATCAACTGCAATGGGTATCACTCCATCAGCTGCCAGGTCATGTGCAATACCCAGGGCATTATCATGAGTGTGTGTGCTGGCAGCCCTGGCAGTTATCATGACTCCCATATCTGGCACCCATCACAGCTGTACCAAATGTTTGCTGGGGGACATCCTATGCGGCCATCTACTGGGGGATGCTGGCTATGCACTGGAATCATGGATGACAATACCCATCAGAAATGCACATGCACACTTACCGAAGAACACCATAATCAGGCACACGGACAAATTAGGAATGTCATAAAGCATGTGTTTGGGCTGCTCAAGTCATGGTTCTGGCACTTCGATATATCTGGTGGAGCCCTGCAGTGCTCTCCACCCACATGTGCACACATGTTCACAGTATGTGCCATGCTACACAATATGATCCTGTGAAAATAGCTGCAGCAGGATCATCACAGAGAAGGGACACACAGCCCTCCCCACCAGTGCCATGGTCCCCACAGCAAAACCCACAAGGGGACTTGGAGGAGGAACCCCCTGAGGCTGTCCCTGCAGGCAGACGTAGGCATGCCCAGTATGTCCTAGCCTTGGCAAAGAGGCAACACATAGCACATGCACTGACAACCCAAGGATCTAGCAACTGACACCCTACTAGTAAAAAGGATGCTAGCCACACCATACAACCTGCACCTTATCATGTATTGGCTGTGTACTGCATGCATCAGACAGAGCCAGACCTGAAGAGCTATTATCTCAACTCCTGTGTTCACAAGATAAGTCACTCTCCTTTACAACAAATGTATGGGGTACTAGACTATGGTAGCATATGTATGGACCTGCTGCATATATGCTAGGGAATAGAGTGGGCTACTGGGCTACTTACAGAGAACTAACAGCTATGTGGGACATCAGGTACTCTAACCAATACTGGCTGTCCCATAATATGCATTAGGTCACAAGGCAGCAATACCCACTGCAGTATGTGAGGGAAATGCCAAGCAGTGGGGTCATAGGACAGATGCATGACTGTTAATGCTAGTGTCTCCTACCTCCAACACAGCCATGTTCCCATACAAGTACAGTAACAGTATGTTTGCAAGGATATAGCAGCAGACCACACAATCCCAGGCCTGTCCCTAACAACAAGAACTACATGTTCTATTTCCACAATATGCAGGGGCCAAAGTGTATGTCTGTCTTCTCTTGATAGTGTGAGGAATTAAACCTCACTTTCTGGTGGCTGGTGTGGCTCAGTGGGCTAAGTACATTAGCACGGTTGATGGTGTTCATGGCTCAAAGCTGGCTGCACCTACATGTTTTGCATGTGAGTTACTCCTATGATTGGAGTCCCACAGACTGTCAATATGTCACAATCTGTTATTGCAAGAAAGCTGGACAAAATCAAAGACAATGGAGGGACAGGGGGCCACACCTATGAACATTACACATGCTCTGAGTAACCTAGATAGTTACTAGTATAACAGCAGGTTGTAACAAGTCAGAGTAGCAGCAGGATGTAAAGGCCACCATGTAACCGTGTCAGTACTTACAACAATTCAGTGGCCACCATTTAGTAGTATATCACCAGAAAAACACAATTGTCTGGGGAACAGAGCAGACATATAGGGTGGAATGCTGGACATCCTGCAAAACATGTACAGTCAGAGGTGTGAAGACTGTAACCTTGTGTGTGGTGTTACATCATATACTCCACTCATAGCATATCTACAGCCACTTACAGTAGGAAAAATGGACAAAGCCATGAACAGGAGTGGAACAAAGGCCCAAATATAAGGAGAAGGATTAACTAGTGGTCAGACAAATGTAAAAAGTGCAGAGAATAACAGATCGTGCAGTAGCATGTGATCCCTGGTGTATGCATGGAGTCAGTAGCTCAAATGTCTGTCATCAGTTCCTAATGTCAATCTATAATGATTTGCCACTGATGTACCAGAAAATCACAATGCTATGTAAAACGTACCATACCTGTGATGCAAAAGTCTGTACAGTCTATTACAATCTGTACAGTTGCTAGGTAAGAGTCATATATTACATTCAGCACACAGCCTGAGAATCCCTTGGACAAAATATCAGAGAGGTGCTGGACTGTTGAATCAGGTGCAGCAGCCAATTGACTGAAGCACATAAAATCCCAGACTGGAGAACAGGTAGGTCTGGCCTGGAATCACCTTGTAAGTACTGACAGTCACACTGGGTATGCTGCTACACTTAGCTAATTTTAGCCCATGTCTGATGCCTCACAGGATCATAGGATCATAGGAAATTACTAGGCTAATGGCCCTGGGACCCTTACAAACCTAGCCAAGAGTTTATCACCCCACCCCCCCAAAAAAAAAAAAGAAACCTAAGTCAACACCTGTCGCCACTTTCAATGAGGGACAAATGTGGAACCCCTGGGACACATTTATGGTTTCCCATCCACTCATCAAGATTGCGTTTGAAGAGGGTCAGTGAGGTACTCTGTTTGACATCTATGGGTAGTCTATTCCAGAGACAGGGCAGCCTCCGGGAGACAAACCTGTCTTTACAGCAGGTTTTGTTGATGTTGCATATTAGATTTACTCCTACTGAGTGGGTAATGCACGAGGAGTTTGACTTACGGATATGGAACATCTCCAGTAGGGCAAGGTCTGACATTTCCTTGTAGGCAAGACACAGATCACCTCTGAGCAATCTGTAATACTGAGTAGAATTATAGTGATTTAATCCTGTCTGCATAGAATAGGTGTTAGAGGCCATGGGTTCTCTTTATGGGATATTTCTGTGGCCTTTCCAGTTGGTGCAGATGTTTGGAGAGGTACATACCAAATGCGGCATTATACCCAATTACAGGACTAATAAGGGAAGAGTACAGAGAGGTAGTAACCTCCTTTTTTCTGGATGCAATCTCTTTACTTATGAGATGAACCAAGTAAAAGACTTTTCTGACCACTGCCACCACATGATGGCTGAATGTGAGATTGTTGTCAACCTGTGTACCTAGGTCTCTCACCACGGGCTGTGTGCTTAGTAGGTTACTGTTGATGAGGTAATCAGTAGGGGCCATGTTTTTGCCAAATGGCATGATAATACATTGTTTTGTGTTTAATTTAAGGCCATGACTTTGGCACCAGTCATTTTTAGCTGTGATACACTCCTGCAGTATGTTAACATCAACTGGGGAGTCAATGACAACACCCAACTTAGAGTCATCCACAGCCCTTTTGTCTTTTCCTGGACCTCTGAGAAGTACATGCCAAACAGTAGGGGTCCCAGGACAGATCCCTGGGGATCATCACTAGTGACAGGTCTGCTGTCTGAGGTGGCAGCACCTAATTTGACCTTGTGGGTCCTATCTGTAAGCCAGTTGGCACCCATCTGACTAGATAGGGATTAACACCAAGTTGTGTTAGATTTTTGATGATGCCAGAGTGGGGGGGTTGTGTCAAAGGCCTTGGCTAGGTCAAGGTAAACTGTATGTACTGACTTTCCCTCATTCAGGGTCTTGGTGACAGTCTTAAAGAAGTCAACTAGGTTCAGTAGACAAGTTCTGCCCCTGACAAATCTGAATTGGGT
This sequence comes from Protopterus annectens, assembly GCF_019279795.1. Classification (NCBI taxonomy): domain Eukaryota; kingdom Metazoa; phylum Chordata; order Ceratodontiformes; family Protopteridae; genus Protopterus; species Protopterus annectens. Next base: position 1,309,249,062 of record NC_056733.1, read on the forward strand.
GGGTTTGAGTGCTTGGAGATTGCCTATGTCCTTGTTTATGAGATCCATAATAATACGCTTCATGACTTTACAGATCAGACTTGTCAAGCTGATGGGGCAATAGTTTCCAGGGTCAGTAGTGGCACCACCTTTGTGCAAAGGGATGACAATGGCAGTTCTCCACTTTGCTGGAATGAAGCCTGTAGTTAGGCTGTGGTTGAATAGGGTGCTCAATGGCGAAGCTAGTTCTTGCTGGAGATGGTGCAGAATACAGCATGGGATACTATCAGGTACCATGGATGCTTTTATTAGAAAGGCTCACCCAGACTCTGCTACCGTTTGCTGTATGGGAAAGGTTAGTTTGCATTTTATTTGTTGTATTTTTGTATTACTTTATTGTCCTTTTCTATTTTGTATACTGTGGTTTGTTTTCTTTACATTGTGTTGTACTTGTATTCTGCTTTTAACTACATATTAAAACTTGAAAAGAGACCACAGCTCTGTCTCTTGTGAGTCAGACAGAATTTTTTTCTCACTCTCCAACCCAGTTACTGTTGTGTTCTTTAACACTACTGTCTTTCTAGTTGCCTGCCCCTTATGTTAATTTGACCGTACATCTCATTTCCTCTCTGCTTTACTGGCAGGTTTGAGTAAGCACAAAAGTTATCATTTTGTGAAATCACTCCCCTTCAACTATTTAAATTTTTTGGTCATCCTAATGTATTCCATAGTACCAGAATACAAATGTGACCACCCCCCTTTCAATCTATCTTACTGTTTTAAAAATAGTGACTCTCCACTAAAACCTAACTTTATAGACAGGTAAAACTTAAGTTACCTACTTTCACATCTAACTCCTTTAGTGCACACTGCAGATTTTAGGATAAACCATTTTTTTCATCTTACCTTTAAACATCTAATGCATGACCACCAGTTATTCACATTCTGCCTCTTGGTAGTCATTTTGGGATTAGTGCTTTTGTTTTATCCTGATGAGAGAAGGAGTGCAGTTACATTATTTATTTATTTATTTTGATTTATTTAACATTTGTTAACCATGAAAGTCCGACTGGAACGAAGCCAATTTTCAGTGGAAGCCCGGGGAGAAATGCTCCAGATGCATGTCTTTGTAATGTGGGAGGAAACCATAGCACCAGGAAGAAACCCACATGAATGCAGGGAGGACATGCAGGGTCCGCACAGAAGGCACCCCAGCTGAGAATCGAATGGGAGAACCTCTTACTGTGAGGCAACAACACTACCACTGCACCACTACTCCGTCCTTATTTCCTGGAGACTGCTGATCACCAGAAAGCTTAATAACTGCTTTATAGGTGACCACTTGGAATCTGTGCTTATATTCCGATCCTGGTGAGAGTAGGAGCAGAGTGCATTGATTCTTGACTCTTTCTGGTTGAAGAGTGAATGTCTGTACTTAACGTGCTTGATTGGTTTCATTGCTATTTGAGGAATCTACCAGAAAAAGGCTACAAGCCTGCAGAACTTTGCATCATCTGGGCCAAGACTGTGGATCACCAAACAGGCCATGGCCTGCTTCTCTTCTTGAGAGTGGTGCTAACATTTTGATTCTGGTGAAAGAAGAAGCAAAGGAGTATTTTATCCCAAAAGAATGAAGCTGTGCTAAGACCAGCATTAGTAGTAGCCAGGCAGTAGCCATTCATGCGACTCCCCTCTTTTCATCATTTTTGACAAGTTAATTCTATATTTTTCAGTAAGTACTGCTTAATTTCTGTCTAACTTCAGAATATCTGCCTAAATACTTCATCCTTAAATAGTCAGGGTCTATGTATTGGTTTCCTATCAAGTGTTTGGCAATGCTCTGTACAGACTCAGACACCTTGAGTGACATTTTTCCTGTAACACTAGTCTAACACTAGGTAAGACTGCAATCCAAATTGTAGCTTGCTACAGATCCCCCACCATACCCCAAGATTCTCACTACACCTTTCTAAACATACAGGAATATATTAAGATAGAACCAAACACCCTAATACTGGGTGATTTTAACTACCCTGCCATTAACTGGGAAAACTACTCATGTCCCAACACCTTTGCGCAACGGTTCTTGGAATTCATAAATTCCAATGCCCTGGATCAACTAATCCATAGTCCCACCAGGGGCTCCAATATCCTAGACCTGGTCATTACCAACATGGGAAATCAATGCTCCATACCTATGGTCACCCCCTCGTTAGTCAGGTCTGACCATAAGCTAATCACCCTTAACATCCACATCCCACCCCACCCCCAGTAAAGAAACCACCATAAAAAACTTCTCCAAAGCCAACTTCATGCTACTCAAGTCAGAAGTGACAAACTTCATGACACCCATGCAGACGGGAACTGAAAGTTCAACTGCTGAATCCTACACTAAGGCACTGTACGAGCACATCCACTCATGCATGAATCGTGCCATCCCAAATAGAACCAAAATGCTCTCATCCAAAAAAGGAAGCCAATCTGGTGGTCCCCTGCCATAAACAAACTTTACAACAAAAGGAAGAAACTTTTGCAGAAAAGAGGAAAATCCCAGGATGCAAAAAAACTCCCTTACTAGCCTCAGTAAGAAACTGAGATGCCTCATAAAATCCTCCAAAGCTAGTTATGAAAATAAAATTGCCAAAGATTCCAAAGACAACCACAAAGCATTCTATAACTATGTCAAGAATCTAAATGGCAATGCTCAGATCTGCTCTGAGCTAAAACAGAATGGCATTAAATATACTGATCTGAAGGATATTGCCAATATCCTGGCAGATCGATTCAGTGCCAACTTCACCCCCCTCTCACCCCCTAAATGGCCCATCTCAAAACCGGAAGATTGCCAAATTCCAGTAATAACGGCTGCACAGGTACAAAACGCACTCTCTAAAGCCAAGAATACAGCATCCATGGGACCAGATGACATCCCGGGCTGTGTACTACATGAACTACAATATGAACTGGCACCTCACCTAAGTGTCATGTTTAATCATAGCCTCACCTCAGGTTTTGTGCCCACTGAGTGGCGCAGAGCTACAGTTATCCCAATCCACAAGGGGGGATCCACCTTGGATCCAGGAAAATACCGTCCCATCAGTCTGACAAGCCTTATCTGCAAGGCCATGGAGTGTATTATCATGGAACTTACAAACAAAGACATTGGAAACCTTCAAACACTGGATCCCACCCAGTTTGGGGTTGTGAAGGGCCGATCTTGTCTCCTGAACCTGATTGACTTCTTTGAATCAGTCTCCAGAGCCATGGACAAGGGTAAGGTGGTCCACACAGCCTATCTAGACCTTGCCAAGGCCTTTGACACCATCCCCCACTCTGGAATCATAGATAAACTTACTAAGTTGGGCATTAATCCCTATGTCACCCAATGGGTTGCTAAATGGCTTACTGATAGAACCCACACTGTAAAAGTTGCCGACTCCAAATCCAGCTCCAGACAAGTGACAAGTGGAGTATCTCAGGGTTCAGTCCTGGGGCCGCTCTTGTTTGGCATCTACTTCTCTGAAGTACAGGTCAACACTAAGGGACTCTGGCTAACAAAGTTTGCAGATGACTGCAAACTGGGAGCTATTATTGAATCCCCAAATGATGTGGATACTCTACAAAAGGGCCTTACAGAAACAGATGCTTGGTGCCAGAGCCATGGGTTCAAGCTCAATGCCAAGAAATGTATTGTTATCCCCTTTGGGAAAAAATATGTATCCATGAATTACCACATAGGTGGCAGTACACTAAACACAGAAAGTGTGATAAGAGACTTAGGAACACAGGTGGACAGTGGTCTCACCTTCGATAACCACATCGCCACAACAGTCAGGAAATCCTTCTATGTGGCACACCTCATCATGAAGGGCTTTTCATCCAGAAAAAAGGAGGTCATTGTCCCACTGTACTCATCCCTCATAAGACCCATTATAGAATACAATGCCCCATTTGGTATGTACCTCTCAAGACATCTGCAACAACTGGAAAGGCCTCAGAAATACCTCACTAAAAGAATCACAGGCCTAAAGCAGATGCCCTACGCTGACCGCCTTAAATAACTCCAGCTATACTCTGTCACATATCGTCTACTCAGAGGCAATCTCTGCTTAACATACAAGGCCATGTCAAACCCAGAGCTGTTGGACATGCTACACTTAAAGAAATCCCAATCCCTCAGAGCTACACGCTCCAGGGATCTAAACCTTGTCATCACAATAAACAAAACATGCTGGAGGGATAGGTTCCTGACCCAGAGACTCCCCAGACTCTGGAATAGATTGCCCATACAATGTCAAGCAGAGTGCCTTTTTGGACCTTTTCAAGAGGAACCTTGACGACTGGATGGGAGAAAGGAAATGAACCCCAGGGATCATGTCAGTCGCCCTGCTAGACAGGGGTCCAGGAAAGTAAATAATGTGGGAAGAAATAGCCAGGGAATTGTTATGGCTAGGCTTGTATAGGCCCTAGGGCTGATAGCCTAGTACCAACCTATGAACCTATGAACCATGAACCTGTAAAAGGAATATATAAAGAAACAGCGCCAGTACTTAGTAATAATGGCCATCCCTCCTGGCATGTCTAAAGGTCAGTTCCCTGTGCTTTCTTCTATTAACCTGGGGAACTTGAGCATTTTGAGGCAGTGTAGCAGCTGCCTCATGTACACAGACAACCATCTCCTCTTACCTCCCAACACTCAGACTTGTGAGAGCTACACTTATGTATCCAAATTGGAAGCCATGCACTCTCAGTCCAAGACCAGAATAGCTGGTCATGAGGAGAAGGTCAACACCTGCACCACACCACATGCAGCATATAGCCCTCCAGAACACACACCATCACAGGTCTCACATAAAAACACAAACCACACACCCACCCTCGCAGAGGCTCTCAATAGAAATCTACCCAAACAGCAGAGGCCTCCAAGGCAGAAATGCACTCGACCACCACAACACAGCACAAACCACAAGACACATAGCCCACCTACACCATGTGCCCCTCAACCTAAGCCCCTAAGGCAAAATGGCTTGCCCATTACACTAATTATAGGTGACTCAATAGTGAGGCACACTGATGTCCCACTCACTAGGTTGAGGTGCCAGAATCCGACACATAACACATGCACTTAGGTCACTCTAAATCAAGTACAAGTATGACTCTTTCACTGTCCATGTGCGTGTGAATGACCTGAGACACACCTCCCTGGACTACATGAAAAGAGACATGGAGGAGCTCTCAGATTATGTGGCCCAGGCAGGTATGACCCTAGCCCTGAGCAACATCCTACCATTGCCCAGAATTATACCGTAGTTCAAGCAGAAAATGATTGACTTCAACAATTTGCAAAGTTTCTGGTATTATTCTAAGGGGATCCAGTATCAGTCTGCTTGGGTTGACATGATTGACAGACCTCAATGCTTTGCCAGAGATGGTCTGCATCTGTCACCCCTGGGTTTCTGGATAGTGGTTAAGGCTCTTGGCACCCCTACAGTGCCTTTTTTAGGGAATGTTCCAAAGACCAAATTACCACAGTAACAGCTATAAATAAATGTAATCTGAAGGTCATGTTGCTCAGTGCTACAAAGTCTAAATCTCAAGATGCACTTGCTCGAAGCACTCATCAAAATGGAGAACATTGACATTTGTGCTGTAATGGAGACCTGGTTTAAAACAGCAGAAAGCACACCTGCACTACCAGGCTATAACTCATTCCACACCTTTCAGCCCCAAAACATGGACCGAAGCTCCAAAGGTGGTGGTGTCTCCATATTCATAAAGGATATGCACACCTCCAGACTAGTAGTCCAGTATAACATATCTGAGATACTTCAGGTACAACTAACATTGGATAAGATGACGATTCAGGTCATAGCCTGCTATAGGCCCCAACCATGTCCCAAGACTCTCACTCCATGTTCTTAAGCACCCTGGAACTATTACGGTCCAACCCAAAACTCTCATACTAGGTGACTTCAACTACCCCTCCATCAACTGGGAAAACTACTCATGCACCAATACACTGGCCTAACGCTTCCTGGAATCCACCAGTTTCAATGCCCTGGACCAGCTCATTCTTACCCCCACTAGAAGAAGCAACATCCTTGACCTGGTCATTACTAACATGGGCAACCATTGCTCTACACGAATAGTCAATTCCTCCCTGGTTAGATCCGACCACAAACTAATCATCATGGAAATCCACATCTCACCCGCATCCCCCGCAAAGGTAACCACCATGAAAAATTTCTCCAAAGCTGACTTTGGGTTCCTAAAAACAAAACCAAAAACAGAACAACCAAAACTAAATAAATTCACAAATTAATAGTGAAGCTAGGAACCACAGAGGACACAATCCAATAATCCAAGATACTTTTTATTTTATTTAAAGATGTGTTTTAGCAAACATGGCTATTCTGATGAAGTCTTTCACCTTGATGAAAGTGCTAAATCAATAAAATGCGTCTTGGATTATTGTATTGTGTCCTCTTTGGTTCCGAAAACAGAAGTGACTAACTTCATGGCACCCATGTCAATGGAAAATAGATGCATGGCTGCCAAATCATACGCCAATGTACTCTATGAATCTCTACATAAATGCATGGAACAAGCCATACCCAATAGAACCAAGGCACTCTCCTCCAAAAAAAGGAAGCCAATCTGGTGGTCCCCTGCCATTAAAAAACTCTGCAACAGAAGGAAAAAACTGTTGCAGAAAAAGGTGAAGTCTCAAGATTGGAAAAACTCCCTTATTAGCCTCAGCAAAAAGTTGAGATCCCTCATAAGACCTCTAAAGCCAGCAATGAAGGCAGAATTGTTGCAGACACTAAAAACAACCACAAAGCCTTCTATAGTTATATCAAGAATCTCCAAGGCAATACCCAGGTTTGCTCTGAGTTACTGCACAATGGTACCTCCTATACTAAGCCAACAGATATTGCCAACATACTGGCCTATAGATTCAGTGCCAGCTTTACTCCTCTCATCCCCCCCAGTAGACCAATCACAATACTGGAGGAATGCCAGGCACCCAGCATTACTGCAGCACAGTTTAAGCTGCATTGTCCAATGCCAAGAATACAGCTTCCAGGTGACCCAACAATATCGCTGGATGTGTTCTACATGAACAGCAAAGTGAACTGACACAACATCTGTGTGCCCTGTGCAGTCAAAGCCTCACCTCAGGCTTCGTCCCTACCGAATGGCGCACTGCTACATTCATCCCTCTCCATCAAGGGGGTGTGACTACAGACCCTGGGAATTATCGCTCCATTAGCCTGATGAGTCAGATATGTAAGGCTATGGAGCACATCATCATGGGTCTAATTAACAAGGATATAGGGAATCTCCAAACTCTAGATCCCATGCAATTTGGATTTGTGAAAGGTAGATCATGCCTGCTCAACCTGGTTGACTTCTTTGAGTCATTCACCAGAGCTGTGGATGAGGGCAAGGCAGTTCATACAGCCTACTTTGATCTGGCTAAGGCCTTTGGTACTATTCCCCACTCAGGAATTATTGATAAAGTCACCAAACTAGGCATCAACCCCATATCACTAGGTGGGGGGCAAATTGGTTCACAGATAGAATCCACAGTGTGAAAGTAGCAGACTCCAAGTCAGACTGCTGACCAGTCGTGAGTAGAGTCCCACAGGGATTGGTCCTTGGTCCTGTCCTATTTGCCGGCTACTTCTCAGCAGTCCAGGCCAACATGGAGGGACTCTGGCTGACCAAGTTCACAAATGACTGCAAGCTGGGAGCCATTATTAACTCCTCAAGTGATGTAGACATCCTACAGAAAGGCCTCACTGAGACCAATGCCTGGTGTTAAAACCATGGCTTTAAGCTTAATGCCAAAAAATGAGTCATCATCCCCTTTGGGAAAGACTCAGTTCTCACTAATTACCACATCGATGGGAGCCCACTGAACACTGAAAGCATTATAAGAGATCTGAGGACACAGGTTTACAGCAACCTCTCTTTCGACCACCACATTGCCACTATGGTCAAAAAGTCCTTCTATGTGGCACATCTCATTACCAAGGGGTTTGCATGCAGGAAGAAAGAGGTCATCATCTCTCTCTTCTCTTCCATCATTAGGCCAATCATCGAGTATAATGCACCATTTGGCATGTACCTCACTAAATACATACAACAGCTGGGAAGGCCACAAACATACCTCACAAAGAAGATCCTAGACCTTAACCACATGTCCTACATGGACAGACTCAAAAAACTCCAGCTATTTAATGTCTCATATCATCTACTAAGAGTCGATCTCTGCTTGACTTACAAAGCCATGTCTGACCCAGCCCTGTTAGAATTGCTACATCTAAAGAAATCCCAATCCCTCTGCAACACATGCTCCAGAGACATCAACCTCATTACCACAATCAACAAAACATGCTGGAGGGACAGGTTCATAACCCAGAGACTGCCCATGCCCTGAAATAGACTTCCCATACATGTCAAGCAGAACACCTCACTGGCCCTCTTTAAGATAAATCTTGAGTGAATGGGAAATAGAAATTTCACCCCAGGGATCACTCCAGTGGCTTTACTTGATAGAGACACTGGAAACTAATGTCGGGTGGCACGATGCCAGGGCACTTATATGGGCTACGCCTGTAAAGGTTCCGGGGCCATTAGCCTAGTACACACCTATGAACCTATGAATCTATGGAAGCTGAACTCTTTGCCTTGGATAAGGCCTTTAACACTTGATCTACAGAGACGCAAGGTCTGAGACAAGTATTGGGGATGTGGACTGGGCCTTTGGGGGGGGGGGTGATAATGAGGTGAAGTTTGCACTGAACTTATCAGCCAGCAGGTTGGCAAAATCAGCAGGATCGGTGTAAGTGGTACCATTAAGTACTAGTTCAGAACAAACTTGGGCTTTGCCATGGAGGTTCTAACATAACTGAAGAAGGACTTGTGGTTTCCCTTTGTTTTGGAGGCTAGTTTCAACTCATAATTGGCTTTGGAGGTTTTCATTAGTGATGTAATTTGCTTGTTGATGCAGAGGAGGGAGTTTTTTCAATTTGGAATTTGTTCTTTTCTTACCCTTGGACAACAGTTTCTTCCTTTTGTTGTAAAGTCTGTTGATAGAGGATGTCCACCAGATAGGTTTGTGTTTCCTTCAGGAGCAGATTTTAGTTCTGTTGAGTATGGCTGAGTCCATGCAGTTGTACAGGTGCTTGTATACTGCACTGGCATACTGTTCAGCATAGTTGCCTGCATCATCTGAGGGGCCCGGTGGTGTAAAGCTGCTGATACCCTCCCTTAGGAGGTTGTAGTCAGCTTTTGAAAAGTTTTGTAGTCTGGTTTCGGCTGGGGAGGGTTTAGGTAGGATAGAAACTTCAAATGAGACAGACCGATGATCTGACCTCACCAAGGAAGAACATACTATGGGAGTGGTGCAGTGGTTGCCCATGTTGGTGAGGACCAAGTCCAGTATATTATCTCCCCTTGTGGGGGATAAGACCAGCTGATCTAGTGCATTAGAACTGATGAAGTAAAGGAATCATTGAGTGAGTACCTTAGTGCAGGAATAGTTCACCCAGTCTATGATGGGGTAGTTGAAATCACCAAGGTTCAGGGTGTTAGGGGGTACATTGATGGAGTCAAGTAGGTCCAGATAGAAGGTGTGTGTGTTCTGAGACATGGAGCGGAGTCTATAGCTGCCTATAACTTGGATGGTTGTTTTTCCAGCTGTCAGTTGCACCTGGATACCCAGTGCATCATGTTGGTAAAGGAGGTGTGCCTGTCCTTAATGAAGCTAGAGACTCCACCACCCTTAGTCTTTCCTAACTCATTTTGGGGTCAGAAAGTGTGGAATGAGGTATAGCTTGGTAAGGCAGAGGTGCTCTCTGCCAAAAGAACTGATATGTGAAAATATCTCTGTTCATGAGGACGGCTATGTACAAGTATTTGTCTCTCCCTATCCCCCTCAGACATGATTACCATTATCTATCATTGTGTGGCACAAATATATATATCTATATATATATATATATATATATATATATATATATATATATATATATATATATATATATATATATATAGGTCTAGTTTGATTCACTGAAAACTCATTTCACTGAATTTCAAAACATTCACACCAAATCACTGAAAGCTCAAATCACTGAAAACTCATTTCACTGAATGTAAGTACTGTTGGGCAAATAAAATGTATATGCCCTTTTCCCCACTGTACTGCAATCCTGAAGTTAATATATACAGTTGGGGGGTGGTGGGGCACAACCCCCCAGCTACTTTATATATTAACTATATATACTAACTCCATGATCACTTTACAGTGGGGAAAAGGCTATATATGTTTTATTTGACCAACAGTACTTACATTCAGTAAAATGTGATTCAGTGAAATGAGTTTTCAGTGATTTGAGCTTTCAGTGATTTTTTGAGGGTGACTTAAAATTCAGTGAAATTAGTTTTCAGTGATTCAAAGTAGACCCATATCTATCTATCTATCTATCTATCTATCTATCTATCTATCTATCTATCTATCTATCTATCTATCTATCTATCTATCTATCTGTCTATCTAGCTCTCTCTCTCTCTCTATCTATATATATATATATATATGTGTGTGTGTGTGTGTGTGTGTGTGTGTGCGTGAGTGTATGTCTAGCACTATATAAAGGTGTAGAGTGATGTACACCTCCACATATATGTATATAACACAGTTACAAAATGCACACACATAGCTATGTCTACACTGACATCCCTGTGCATATGTGTGTGGGGATGCACAAATGTCCACACCTACACTCAGAATGCTGGGGTTGTACCTGCACACACAACTGTTGTCTGATGGTAGAAGACCACAGCTGCATAATGACATATTCCACCCAACCACAGAACCCTGTGCCCGCAGAATGTCATACTATAGACAGACAATGGTGAGCAGGTGGTGTAATGTGCAATGGCTGCAATGCAGGACTTGGACAGGCCATATTGCCACTAAGAATTTTCCATCTAGCAAACTGCAACTGGCCAGAAATGGTGATACTGGTACCTGTACACACATACCAGGGGTATTAACAGGTACCCCACTACAACAACACTAGATACAATAACAGCATAAAGCAGGTTCATTCTGCAGGCCACACAGGCTGTATAACACAAGGCCACTTTGTGTAGCCCACAAGTTCTGTGGCTGTAGCCACATGTACACCAGATGTAACCAGTGATTCATGCAATTAGTACTGTGAGCTGTAGTGTGTAATAGTAGGTAGGCAGGGGATCTAATTTCACATCAACCACATTGTGTGTGTGTGTGTGTGTGTGTGTGTGTGTGTGTGTGTGTGTGTGTGTGTGTGTGTGTGTGTGTGTGTGTGTTTGTGTATGTGTGTGTGTGTGTATGCAGCTATTTCCCATGCAGTAGTACAGACATCCCCAACAGGCCTATGTCTGTGCAATGGTCAGTCATTATATGGTCTTGAGACTAGTGTACTCCACAACATTGTCCTCCCTGTCAACAGCTGCTGATGTCATGTAACAGCAGTGGCAGACTCTCTCAAAGCAGTTAAGATCCATGGTGCATGTGCTAAGTACTTAGTTCTATAGTGTATACTACTAGATGAGTAGGGGTTCTACTCTCAATAAGGGCAACTCTGTGTGTGTGTGTGTGTGTGTGTGTGTGTGTGTGTGTGTGTGTGTGTGTGTGTGTGTGTGTGTGTTTGTGTGCACGTGTGCAAATATATCCCCTTTTAGGAATGTGCCTTTCTTGCTTATCTGTGTGCAATGGTTATACATTTAAGCCCATCTGAGTAGCTGCCTGCCCTAAATAGCCCACATCTATCAAGGAATATATGCTATCCACCACCACCTATATTTGTAGGTGTAAAACACCCTGGTGACATGTATCAAGGTTAGCATGCCTTGTCATGGGGTATGCATGCAGGATTACACTGTCTGCCTCCATTGGTCCAAAACAATCTTCTACACATACGCTTCTAGATAACCATGCACATATACCTTGTTGATGTCATATTTCCACTGTGCTGCCATGCCATCATGAGCTGCTGTATTGGCAACAATTCTCCACAGCATAGCCACTCAGAAACCTGGAACAGAAACATACACAGTTCTGAGAGGCACCTGTCAGTCCTCAACACTACAACCAATCTAACATCATGCAACAAAGGTACAAACACTTTGATGTGTACTCATGACACATGCCAGCATACAGCACCTGTCATGTCATAACACTCCCAGGCACTACAACACATCATGTAATGTAATATAGTCATCCTGTGCATCAGACACATAATTGCATGTCCTTGCATCAATGGTATGGATTACAGGCATGTGGCACAAGGGTCATCATATGCACAGGGTGTGGTGTGGGGGTGCCAAAGGCCTAGGCTGTGCCAAACAGTTGACATCATGTGTGTAAGTCAAGAAGGGGTGCTGGTCAGCTGGGCCATGTAGAGGTGCCGTGTGTATGTGTTGGTGACTTGCATGTGACAGTGATGTTTGAGAGTGTGCTCGCACACAATCAAGCCAGGTGGTAGCCCTACACATGGGTATGTGGGAAAGCTGTGGACTGTACATGGCAGAATGGACAGTTCACTGTCTCCGGCCACAAACACAGGAACTGGCTCTGCAAGTTGTGGCACTGGTAGCACCATGCCCAGGCTCAGATGCAGTAATATTTGCTGATGGTGACTGGTGTCTGCTGAGCCCATGTCCCTCATGAGACCACCTAAGACCATGTGCCCATGGCCTGCCACATTGTGGTGTAGACAGCACCCTTACTTCTGTAGTGCTTAAGGTATTGCCACAATGGGAGCGTGAGTGTGCATAGCCATGTGAACTCTCAGCGGATGTTGTTGCTAACCTATATCCAAATGTCCAATGCCCTACTCCTACCACATGTTCCAGTACAGACAATGTGCAGTCAAGGACTGACAATGTCTCACCCTGCCATCTGTCCACTACATCAGTGAAATGATGCATGGCACTAACAATGTATTGGAGGGAGTCAAGGATGTCAGACAGTGATGCATCCATGTTCCTGAGCATCCATCTGGTGTTGTGTTTGGAATGTGCCTGTGTTTCCATGATGGACCGAAACATGTGTCGAGTAACCCATGATGTGACACCTGTGACAGGTGGTGGATGGGCAGCAGTCATCCTTCAAGCACCTCATCAGTCTGCCTGTGTAGGTCCTTGCCAACTCTCTGGCTATGGCTATTGTCTACACTAACTGATGCCACTGATGCCACACTCTTCTGTTTGATGCCACCACACTCTGACTGTCCAATATCTGTGGCTGCAGGGGACTGGGTATGTGTGGGCATACTGACTGTTTGTGGGGACAATGGGGGAGAAATTGGGATGTCAACCAATGGGATAGATTCAGCCCCCAACAACCCCACCTGTGCCTCACTATGGCCACCATCATCATCAGAGTCCGATCCACACTGACATCAGGTTGTGAGGGGGGGAAACTCCAACCACCATGGTCATCTGTGAGGAGGAAGACAAAATAAGTGCATTATTAACCCATTCAGGCATGTCCAAGAGCCATCTCCCAGTGTATTCTCCTGTTCACTTGATGGATTCAGGCATCTTGAGGCAATGTCACAACTGCCTCATGTACACAGACAACCCTCTCCTCCTACCACATGACACCAATATCTGCAAGAGATGCACTTACATAACCAAACTTGAGGCAAAGCTCTCTCCAGTCATGACTGGAATTGACAGTCAAGAGGAGAAGGTACCAACCTGCAGTAAACCACGTATTACACATAGATCTACCAAGCATGCAACTGCAAACCCCACACAAAGATACACAAAGACACATTTGGAGGCTCTAAATAAAAATCTGCGGAAACAACAGAGACCTCCAAAGCAGACACGCAAGCAACCTACACCCGCAAACACACTGCAATCATCACATAACCACCAAAACCAGTGTGCCACACAACCACAGCCCTTAAGGCAAAACACCATACCTAACACACTTGTACTAGGGGACTCCATAGTCAGGCACACTGATGTCCCTCTCACTAGGCTGGACAAAGAGACGGTCACTGTCAGTTGCTTGTTGGATGCCAGAATCCGCCACATTACCCACTAACTCAGGGCACTCCACAAGTACAAATACGACTCTGTCATTGTCCATGTTGGTGTGAATGACCTGAGACATACCTCCCTGGACTACATGAAAAGGGACATAGAAGAGCTCTCTGATTATGTAAGCAAGGCAGGTATGACCCTTGGTCTGAGTAGTATCTTACCCTCACCAAGAATGATATCTCAGTACAAGGAAAAAATGATAAATTTCAACAATTGGCTAAGTTTTTGGTGTCACTCAATGGGGATCCAGTATCTGTCTGCCTGGGATGACATGCTCAACAAGCCTCGATGCTTCACCAGAGATGGCTTGCACCTGTCACCTCTAGGCTTCAGGATACTGGCAAAGTCTCTTGCCACTCCCATAGTGCCTTTTTTAGTCAGGGCACAAAAAACAAATCCACCACCGTAACAAGTACTAGCAACAAAAAACTGAGGGTCATACTGCTCAATGCTAGGAGTTTAAACCTCAAAATGCACTCTCTCAAGGCACTCCTCAATATGAAGAACATCGATATTTGTGCAGTAACAGAGACCTGGTTCAAGGCTCAAGAGAGCACCCCAGCGATTCCAGGCTTCAACTCATACCACACATTTTGGCTGCAAAACCCGGACCGAAATACAAAGGGAGGAGGCGTATCCATATTCATCAAGGATAACCACACCTCCAGACTAGTTGTAAAGTATGATGTTTCGGAGATCATCTAAGTGCAACTGAAAATGGGCAAAACTGCAATCCAGATTGTTAGTTGCTATAGATCCCCATCCCTGCCCCAAGACACCCACTCCTCATTCCTCGAGGTTCAGGAAAACATGAGAGTCCAACCGAACACGCTTATACTAGGTGATTTCAATTACCCAAACATCAACTGGGAAAACTATGGAAGTACTAATACTGTTGCTCAATGCTTCCTGGAATACATAAACTCCAATGCCCTGGACCAGCTTATAAACACCCCCACAAGAGGTAAAAATATACTGGACCTGGTCATTACCAACATGGGAGACAAATGCTCCACGCCTGTGGTAAATTCCTCATTGGTCAGATCAGTTCATAAACTCATCACCCTAGATATCCACATACCACCCCCCCAATGGAAACCACGGTGAAAAACTTC
Organism: Protopterus annectens; assembly: GCF_019279795.1. Classification (NCBI taxonomy): domain Eukaryota; kingdom Metazoa; phylum Chordata; order Ceratodontiformes; family Protopteridae; genus Protopterus; species Protopterus annectens. The sequence goes on from NC_056733.1 coordinate 1,309,264,268, forward strand.
TCCAAAGCGAACTTTATACTTCTCAAGACAGAGGTGGCAAACTTTGTTAACTCCCACGCAGAATGTCAATGTGACTGAATCTGCTATATGCTACACAAAAGCACTCTACAAGCACCTACATAGATTATAGGTTCATAGATTAGTACTAAGCTACCTGCCCTTGTGAGCCAATTTAAACTTAGCCAGTTATCCCTTGTGAGACTCAAACCCTGCACCTTGTGTTTGTAAGACAAACACCTTAACCATTAGGCCACCCTCCCAACCTCCTCAACATGAGTGCATGGACCGTGCTATCCCAAACCAAACCAAGACCCACTCCTCCAAAAAGAGGAAACCAGTCTGTTGGACCCCAGCCATAAATAAGCTCTATAATAGAAGGAAGAAATTATTACAAAAAAAGAGTAAAAACCCAGGAATGGAGGGGCTCCCTGACCAACCTTAGCAAAAAGCTAAGAACCCTCATAAAAACCAATAAGGTGAGCTTTAAAAGAAAAATCACAACAGACACCAAAGGCAACCACAAAGCCTTTTTTTAGCTATGTCAAAAACCTAAATAGCAACTCTCGGATCTGCTCTGAGCTACAGTTTAATGGTTCAAAATTCATGGAACCAACTGATATCGCCAATATATTGGCAGATAGGTTCAGTACAAACTTCACCCCACCCTCACCCCCTAAAGGGCCCATATCCATACCAGAAGATTGTGCTGCCCCTAAAACCACAGACATCCAGGTGAAAACAGCACTCTTCAATGCAGGAAACACAGCATCCATGGGACCTGACAGCATCCCAGGCTGCATGTTACATGAACTCCAAAACAAATGAATCCCTCATCTTAAAATCATGTTCAACAACAGCCTCACATCAGACTATGTGCCCACAGAGTGGCACATGACAACAGTTATCCAAAGGAGGTGCCACCACTGACCCTGGGAACTACCGCCCCATCAGCCGGACGAGCCTCGTCTGCAAGGCCATGGAGCGCATCATCATGGAACTCATAAACAACGACATTGGGAACCTACAAACCCTAGACCCCACCTAGTTTGGGTTCATAAAGGGAAGGTCATGTCTCCTAAATCTGGTTGACTTTTTCGAAATGGTCACTAAAGCAGTAGATGAGGGAAAGATGATTCACACAGCATACCTTGATCTTGCAAAGGCCTTCGATACCATTCCCCACTCGGGCATTATAGACAAATTCACCAACCTAAATATAAACCCCTACATTACAAGATGGGTTGCTAAATGGCTCATGGATAGAACCCATTCAGTGAGAATAGGAAATACTAGATCCGACTCCAAACCTGTGACTAGTGGAGTATCACAGGGCTCGGTCTTGGGACCCCTTCTGTTTGTTATCTACTTCTATGAGGTACAAGCAAACACGGAGGGACTATGGCTAACAAAGTTTGCAGACGACTGCAAACTGGGTGCCATAATAGAGACTCCTACTGATGTAGACATCCTTCAAAAGGGTCTCACAGATACAGATACATGGTGGCAAAATCATGGCCTCAAGCTAAATGCCAAAAAGTGCATTATCATCCCATTTGGGAAAAACCAAGTACCTATGAATTACAACATAGGTGGGAGCCCACTTAACACAGAGAGTGTGATAAGAGACCTAGGGACTCAGGTGGATAGTAACCTCTCCTTCAACAACCACATTGCTAAAGTGGTTAGAAAATCCTTCTACATGGCCCTCCTTATCACAAAGAGGTTTTTATCTAGGAATAAGGAAGTTATTGTCTCCCTCTACTCATCACTCATTAAACCCGTTATTGTGTATAATGCCCCATTCGGGATGTACCTTACAAGACATCTGCAACAACTAGAGAGGCCTCAAAAGAACCTCACAAAGAGGATAATGTGCCTTAAACAGATGCCCTATGCCTTGAGGCTAAAAAAACTCAAAATGTACTTGGTCGTGTACCAGCTACTCAGAGGTGATCTCTATCTCACATACAAGGCTATGTCAAACCGTGAATTGCTAGAAATGCTCCACCTAAGGAAAACCCAATCCACCAGAGCTACATGCTCAAGGGACATAAACCTGACATCAACAGTAAATAGGACTTGTTGGAGGGACAGGTTTGTGTCCTAGAGCCTCCCCTTGCTCTGGAATAAGGTCCCCATATATGTCAGGCAGAGCTCCTCATTAGTGGTCTTCAAGAGGAATCTTGATGAGTGGATGGGAAACAGGAAATTCACCCCCAGGAATCACTTCTGTGGCTCTGCTCAACAGAGGAGCAGGTAACTAAACCAAGTGGGAGGGAGGCAAAAGCAGAAAAATTTTGGCTAGGCTTAATTATGCCCTAGGGCCAATAGCCTAGTATCTACCTATGAACCTATGAACCTATTACCTGCATTATTATGTATGGTGATTCACACACATACACATACAGGTGAGGAGCCACAACTACATTACACATACCACATCTTATTTCTGATCCCATGCACAACACACAAGTAAACTACAACATACACAGACAAGACAGGCCCTTTATAACATATACTGCAGCTATGTCTGGTTAATATTGCTTCTACTATACACCTGTGAGATAAGCAATATGTCAGTGTATGTGATAGACCTGCACCTAAAACCTAGTGCACCCGTCTTGAGCATACTATTGATCCCTGTATAGCAGACTGCATAGACCTTCACAAAAAATAGTAGAGATATGTTACTGCTCCTACAACTACACTAGTGTGATTACTGATTCAATGCATTTTAGTTAACCCCTCCAAAAATGACCATACAAGTATTGCACTCTGGCTAAGCATATCAGTTGCATCTACAGTAAAATGGCAGCCCTTGACATTCTTTGGGGAAAAATGATCCATAAAAAAACAGTATCACACTCACTGGGTACAGAACGTTGGACTCTGGCTACACCTGACGTACCTATGGAAATGTAAGTGAGAGGTATTGTCAGCAATACCAAATGTGGCATTGTTACAGGATAATATCTGCGTATAGCAACATGTACAGTAGACAATGTTATACTGCCTACATTGCTGACATTCTAAGTATGTGTGCACAACTGTGTGTTAAAAACAACCACCCCAGGCAGATAGACCTGACACCCATGTACTGGTATGCATAGGCTGCAACAATGACTAATACAGTATTACAGTGATGAACACAGGAAGCTTACCTGGACGCTCCTCCACTGTGGATGCTGTGGCACCCACATCCACGATGTATGGGATGATGGATGCTTGGGACTTGGTGGTTGATCCCAGGTTCTCCAGGAATTCCTCTGTGGCTGAGAGTGGTTGTTTTGCTGCAGGCCCTCCACCAGGGACAGCATGGTCCCTGGCCACAGCAACGGCCCCTTGTCATGCCACATTTACCATATCTGTTGCCCGGTGTCAGACCTGCTTGTAGCTTCTGTCCTGTAGCCTACTTGGTTGGCTGCTGTGACATGGTGCTGCACACTGTTCATTATGCTGTTGACTCCTGGACAGCAGAATGTTGTGATGCAGTCTGAGGCCATCCAGGATAACATTATTTTCAGATGCTGAAAAAGGCAGGTGCCTCCCTCTATACATCCTTTCTGAAAGGCAAGAAGAGGGGAACACATCACAGGACCACATATGTTGCTATCCACTATGTACCCCATGTACTAGACCCTACACTTCCACATTGGCCTGCACTATCCACTGCTACCTCACACATCATACCTCGACGTCTATCAACACACTGTGTATGTGTGGCTATCAGCAACATAGTAACAATAGAGGTTATGTCCCTGTGTGCTGTGATGTAGTATGCTGTATGTCTCTACACCCATCAATGTCATCTACTGTTGTGTGTCCCCTATGGGCAATGTCCCAGTACCATGTCATACAGCCACTGTCAGAAAAATAGGTGTGTGTTGTTACAAGTATATAGGGATAGTCCAGCAACAATGACAGTAATGTAAACGTGCTGTAGGGCATCTTCCCTGTAGGCTTCCTACTTCTCTAGTACACAGATGTTTGCAGAATGTGTATGTGTGCCTGATATATGTAGTCCTTTTGCCACAAACATGTAGAGGTTTGGCAAATGGTTCGAAAATAATTGATGGTTGTTCTCAGAATGTAGAGAATCTATCTGTCACAAACCAGAACCCTCAGAAAACAGTTATGCTACAATAATATCTGTTACTGTAGTCATACCCTTACTTTGTATGACCAGTTTGTACATTTTGTCACTGTGGTTGGGCCTGTGTCCTTCCACTAATAATGGCTATGAACTTAATTCCTGCTGTAGGGGGTTGACAGGTATGATAGCCATAGCTCTCAAGTGATGAGATACAAATGTTTACAAAACAGTGACCTAGCTAGAGCACATCAGGGACACCTTTACAATGTCTGAACTATTCTTGTGTGACACTCACAGACTGAGAGGAGCTGAATGAGGGTACACCCTTACTTACTGTTACTACGTCTAACACATAATCCAGTAGCATTCATACAGGAGCCAACCATTGTAGTAATATTGAGAAGGCCAGAGCTGTGATGCAGGCACAGTTGAGAGGCAGGCCTGTAGCTGCTGGACAGCAGACTATCACCAACATGTCATTCCCAGAGATGTACTACAGGCCTACTGTTGTAATCCCTATTCCCCATAATTGCATCCTCCCATCTGTATCCCATTATATTGGGACTTGTAGTACATACCTGATAGAGTGATGTAATCCTTTTGTGCACAAATCCTCAAGAAAAATGTTTCTGAAATCACAGTCTGTCTTGGTAAAGCAAGTTACAGACCTGTTTTCCATAAACAGCTGCTTGCCTTTTATAGGTAATGCTCAATAACAGGTGATTGCCTGTGCACTAAACCGTGGCTCAGGCTTGCTAATTGCATCCAGAACAGCTGGGTAGCACTTTCATTAGCCAATGACATGGCACAACAGTGCAGTATTTAAAGCCTTCATGTAGGCCTTGGCCCCTTTCTTAGTCTGTGAGATGGACATTTGTGAGGTATGGAGACTACAGCACCGCAAAGGGTAGGTACAAATACTGTGCACTGTTGAGATTTATGAGGTATGTCCACAGTTTTGCATGTTATGTTTGGCTATTGTCAAATGGCTTTGTGATTAGGTAATCTGCTACAGTAGCTGCTGGTCTATCAGCTGTGAATGTTTGTAGGGGAGGACTGTGACACATGTCCCTGTCACTTTACCTTTGCCCTCCACCCCTTTTATGTATCCGTATTGTGTGGATTCCTTTTTCTAGCAGATTGTGAGTTATGGTAGGTTGGTAGCAGGTAGCTTAACATACAGCTGCATATGTTATAGGCTGCAGCTGCTGCTTTTTGCATAGGATTCATAGTGGGGAGTTGGAACACTTTGGAGGACAGCAAGCTGTATGTGTCACTGAGGGAGCAGTGTCAGCGCTGTCATTACAGCAGAGCCAGGGTGAGGGCACCCATAACAGTCCAGTCGAGGCATGTGGCTAAGGTACATCTGTTATGTAAACGTGCCAATCACAGAGTAGTAGTTGAGATATAGGTAGGCTATATGAATATGTTCAGTGTGTCCCTACCTACAGGCCTTTGACTTGCTAACATGGGTAACAGTCAATTCAGTAGCAGCAACCTGGTTGCTGTATTCACAAGAATGTAACTGAAGTGCAACACACTGAATTTAAACCCAGCACTGTGGGTGTCAAAATGTACTACATGCAAGGCATTTAACAGACTGAGCTACTGAGTCACTGCTGCAGCAGGTGTATTTGCAGGATATATGAGCATGCATACAGTCTGTGGCACCGGAATTGCATTAGCATGTGTTTTCTGATGGGTATGAGCTGTGACACTAAAATGTCTGTCATGATCTTTTATTCTCAAACTTTAATGACTTGCCAGTAGTTTAGCAGACACATATGTTTTTGTGAAAACTGTGCCAAAACTAGGGGAAACAACTGTGGACATTCTGCAACAATCTGTACAGTTGACAGCTATATCTGCTATCCCAGGCCTCATATATATCCATTATTATTTTATTTGGCTGTGTACTGTTCCAGTGTCTGCATCACAGTCCCAAATAAACTGCCAATTTCCCCATTAGATGTACTTTTAGTGTGTCAGTGGCAATGAAGATATATCGGTGGAAACAAGTGTTTCAATTCAGCGCTCAGTGGCCTAGTGGGCTAATGCACTGTGCTACAGTTGACAGGAGCCTGGGTTCGAGATGTGGCAGGGGTAATTATTTCGCATGTATGCCTAACATTGTCAGAAATACATAAGATGATTAAGGGACTTTTAAGCGGGTTTGCATGGGTTTGCATGCCGTGCCATGTCGCTTAGCTCCACTTACACCCATGCTAAAATTAAAAAAGAAAATAAAAAAGGGTGATAGGACAATGGTGAAATGGGGGCAAGTAGAGGGAAAACATACTGAAAGGCAGGCAAGGATGTTTCGTAGTATAGTACTAGGCTATCTGCCCTGGGGCATTTGTAAGCCTAGCCATAGTGATGTGGCTTTTGCCACCCGATGAAATGGTACAAAAATGTACAGAATAAATCTAGAATACTGTGCCTCTGTCTAGTAGTGACACAATGAAGGTCCCCTTATATAATAGAATTTGTTTACTGTGCCCCTGTCTAGCAGTGATACAGATGTGACCCCCTGGGGTAAACTTACAATCTCCCATCCACTCATCAAGATTTCTCTTGAAAAGAGTCAGTGAGGGGCTCTGCCTAATATGAACTGGGATCCTGTTCCAAAGCATGGGAAGCCTCTGGGTTATGAATCTATCCCTCCAGCATGTCCTATTCATACTTGTGCCGAGGTTTAAGTCTTTAGCTCTCGTGGTCCTGATGGATTTGGATTTTTTGAGGTGGAGCATGTCCATCAGATCCTGATTGGACATGGCCTTGTACATCAGGCAGAGATCACCTCTGAGCAGGCGGTATGCTACTGAACAGAGCTGAAGTTTCTTTAGTCTGGCAGAATAAGACATATGTTGGAGACCCTTGATCCTTTTGGTGAGGTACTTTTGTGGTCTCTCCAGCTGTTGCAAGTGCCGGGTGAGGTACATACCAAATGGGGCATTGTACTCAATCATGGGTCTGATGAGGGAGGAATATAGGGGTACAATGACATCCTTGGATCTGGATGTGAATCTCTTCATGATGAGGTGTGCAAGGTAGAATGTTTTTCTAACCACTTTGGCAACGTGGGTGTCAAATGAGAGGTCGCTGTCTACTTGGGTCCCTAAGTCTCTGATTACTTTTTCCGTACTCAGTGGGTTGCTGTCTATGTGATAATTTGTGGGTACTTTGTTTTTTCCAAAAGGGATGACTATACATTTTTGGCATTTAGTTTAAGGCCGTGACTTCGGCACCAGTTGTCTGTTTCAGTGAGGCCTTTTGGTAGGATGTGTGTGTGTGCTGGTGTATCAACTATGCCGCCTAGTTTGCAGTCATCTGCGAACTTTGTCAGCCACAGCCCTCCCATGTTTGCTTTAACATCTGAGAAATAAATGCCGAACAAGAGGGGTCCCAGGACAGATCCCTGTGGGACACCACTTGTGACTGGCTTTGAGTCTGACATTGCTCCAGCGATTTTAACTTTATGGGTTCTGTCCTTTAGCCAGTTTGCAACCCATCTAGTGACATAAGGGTTTACTTTTAAGCTGTTTATCTTATCTATGATGCCTGAGTGGGGTATTGTGTCGAAGGTCTTAGCCAAGTCCAGGTATGCTGTATGGACGGCTTTGCCCTCATCAATGGCTCTAGTGACTGTTTCGAAAAAGTCAACCAGGTTTAAAAGGCAGGATCTGCCCTTTACAAAGCCGAACTGGGTGGGGTCAGGTGTCTCTAGGTCCCCTATGTCTTTGTTTATGAGTTCCATAATGATTCTTTCCATAGCTTTGCAGACCAGGCTAGTTATCCTTATGGGGGGTAGTTACCAGGGTCTGTAGAGGCACCCCCCTTGTGGAGTGGGACCACTGTTGCTGTACGCCAGTGTTCAGGTACATATCCCAAAGTAAGGCTAAGGTTAAATAGGATTTTTATGTGTGGGTTTAGCTCCTCTTGGAGTTCACGTAACACGCACCCCGGGATAACATCAGGTCCCATTGATGCTGTGTTTTTTGCTTTGTTTAGGGCGGTTCTCACTTGGACATCTGAGATGACAGGGAGATTATATTCAGCTGGGATAAGTATTTCTTCTTTTGGGGGTGAAGGAGGTGAGAAATTTGCACTGAACCTATCAGCCAGAATGTTAGCAATATCTGTGGATTCAGTGTATTTTTTGTTGTTGTGAACCAACTCTGAGCATATCTGAGGGTTTCCGCCCAGGTTTCTAACATAGCTGAAGAAGGCATTGTGGTTATCTTTAGTGTCCTTAGTGATTTTTCTCTCAAAGTTTGCCTTGGATGTTTTTATGAGAGAACGTAGTTTTCTGCTAATGTTGATCAGAGATGTCTTCCCTTCATGGGATTTCGCTCTGACCTGCAGTAGCTTCCTTCTTTTGTTATACAATTTGTTTATGGTTGAGGTCCACCAGACAGGATGCTTACATTTGGTGGGGAGGGACTTGGATTTGTTTGGGATTGCATGATCCATGCATTCTTGGAGATGTCCATGGAAAGCATTTGTGAAGGATTCGGCATTGTGGGATGTGGTATCCACTGGCACAATGGGCTTAAAGGATACCATCTCAGTCTTAAGACGAGTGAAGTCTATTTTGAGAAGTTTTTCACTGTGGTCTTTTGTGCTGGGGGTGGAGGTGGGATATGTATATCCAGGATGATTAGTTTGTGGTCAGATCTCACTAGTGAGGTGTATACTTCCAGTGTGGAGCATTTTGTCCCCATGTTTGTGATGATCAGGTCTAGTATATTATCTCCCCTAGTGGGAGAGGTGACTAGTTGTTCCAGTGCATTTGAATTTATGAATTCCAGGAACCTTTGGGCTAGGGTATTAGGGCTAGAATAATGTACCCAATCTATGTTTGGGTAGTTGTAGTCTCCCAGTATGATGGTATTTTGTGATACATTCATATCCTCCAATGTCTTCAGGAAGGCTGAGTGGGGTTCTTGATATTGGGAGGGTGGTCTGTAACATGCTACCAGTTGTATAGCAGTTTTGCCTATGGTTAGTTGAACCTGTATGGTCTCTGATGCTTCATGTGTTGCTACTAACCTGGAGGTGTGGGTGTCCTTTATGAATATGGACACTCCCCCTCCCTTTGTGGTTCGGCCTGGGTTTTGGGGCCGAAAAGCATGATACGAGGTATAGCCTGGTAGCACTGGGGTGCTCTCAGGAGCCTTGAACCAGGTTTCAGTTACTGCACAGACGTCGATGTTCTCCATGCTGAGGAGTGCATCAAGTGCCTGCATCTTGAGATTTAGACTTCTGGCATTGAGTAGCATTACCCTTAGTTTTTTTCCATTTTTGTTTTCTAAGGAGGTGGGTTTGTCTTTTGAGCCTTGCCTAAAAAAGGCACTATGGGGGTGGCAAGAGCCTTAGCCAATATCCGGAAGCCCAGTGGTGACAGGTGTAAGCCATCCCTTGCGAAGCAGAGTGGCTTGTCCAACATATCATCCCAGGCAGACAGATATTGGATCCCCTTAGAATGACACCAGTACTTGAGCCAATTGTTAAAGCTGATCATCTTGTCTTTGTATTGTGGTATCATTCTTGGTGAGGGCAAGATGCTGCTCAGGGTCAGGGTCATACCAGCCTGGGCTACATAATCGGAGAGCTCCTCTGTGTCTGTTTTCATGTAGTCCAGGGAGGTACATCTCAGGTCATTCACACCAGCATGGACAATGACGGAGTCATATTTGTACTTGCTTTGGAGTGACCTGAGTGCGTGTGTTATGTGGCAGATCCTAGCTCCCGATAGACAGCTCACAGTCACCTTCTCCTTGTTCAGCCTGGTCAGTGGGACATCAGTGTGTCTGACTATGGAGTCACCTATTACTAGTGTATCAGCAAGGTGTTTGGCCTTAAGGGCTACGATTGGTCGACACACTGATTTATTGAAGTATGTGTTGCATGTGTTTTGTTTTGAGGTGGTGGATTTTTGGATGTCTGCTTTGGGAGCCTCTGTTGTTTTGGTAAGTTTTTTATTAGAGCCTCCGAGTATGTCTTTGTGTTTTTATGTGTTTGGTTTGCAGTTGTGGTAGGTCTATATGGGACTGGGATTGTTGTGTGTGTGGTTGCCATCTCCTCCTGTCTGGTCATGCCAGCCCTGAGTTGAGAGAGTTCAGCCTCCAGTTTTGCTATATAGTTGCATCTCTCACATGTATTTGTGTTTGTTGGGAGGAGGAGAGGGTTATCTGTGTACATGAGACAATTGTAGCATTGTCTCAAGATGCCCAGATTGACCAGCTGAACTGGAGACAACGCCAGTAATCTACCACTCGACATGCTAGAACAGTATAAGGGAGTGGTATACCTTTAAGGGAAGTGGATATTAACAGGGGTGGTAAGTAGATGTAGTGCTTTACTTAGTACGAGAGTGCTTACTTAGTAGAGAAGTATTGAGAACAAGTGCTAGGCTTATAATACAGTAAGTAGTCTGGTTATACTAAGAGTAGAGCTTCCTTAAGGGAAAATTTGAAGAGCAGACTTGGCGGAGCCAGAAAAATTTAACCTTGTTTAACTGGCGCTGCGCTATGCACACGACCGTGCAAAGCCGTGCAAACGTGGATTTTAAACAGTGAACTACCAAAGAGCTAGAAATGGTCCCAAACAACCAATTACTACAGCTTCTTGTGCTGAGGTCACTTCCCCCAAGGACAGGTAGGCTGCTCAAGGCTCCCCACTCCCACTGGTGAGCAAAGAAACTTCCTTCTATCCAAGTAAGGTAATGGACAACACAGGAACTACACCACAGCCCAGAATACAGCAATGCCTGTAAACTGGTTTAAACTAGTCGAGGAAGGCGGGAAAACAAGGATTATTTTTTTGTTTTTTTTTTTGGTAGAAACACACAGAAAATGCAGAAACAGTGATAAATTAGTTACACAGGCTAGCACACTTTAGTGGGCAGCCTCCACAGTTCAATTAAACAAACAAACAAGCAAACTTTCGATCAAATTCGACTAAATGTAACTTTAAGTGCAGATTTTAAAATAATGCAGCAATCAGTTAAAAAACAGTTCAGGCTAGTTCAAGGTAAGCTACAGAAGCTATTTCAAGTGAAAAAAAAGCAAAGATACTTAAATCCAGAAGGTAGTCGCTTTTCTGAGTTCCCTGCTGCTAGGACCACTCTGTAAACCCACGTGGAGCTCGTCTGAGCAGTATAGCCAGAAAAAAACGCCCAGAGGTGGATTTTAAACAGTGAACTACAAAAGAGCTAGAAATGGTTCCAAACAACCAATTACTACAGCTTCTTGTGCTGAGGTCACTTCCCCCAAGGACAGGTAGGCTGCTCAAGGCTCCCCACTCCCACTGGTGAGCAAAGAAACTTCCTTCTATCCAAGTAAGGTAATGCACAACACAGGAACTACACCAGTGCCCAGAATATAGCAATGCCTGTAAACTGGTCTAAACTAGTCGAGGAAGGCGGGAAAACAAGGATGATTTTTTGTTTTTTTGGTAGAAACACACAGAAAATGCAGAAACAGTGATAAATTAGTTACACAGGCTAGCACACTTCAACTGAGGAACATGATGATTGGGTAATAGAGTGAAGTTGTTTCAGTGTTATATCATCTGCATATTCTATAATAAAAGAGTTGCACAAGTGGAGGGGCAGGTCTTTAATGAAGACGTTACATAAAAGAAGGCCTAAGATGGATCCCCATGGGACTCCCACAGGAATACACAGCAAGTTTGATGTAATTTGTGCACATTTAAAGTTCTTTGTTTTGTCAGACAGATAAGACTTAAACCATGCCAGTGAATGAGTGGGAAGACATTGTTTTGAAAGATGTCATAATAGTTTGTGATGGTCAATAGTGTCAAAATCTTTTGAAAGATCAAAGTAGACAGTGGATACAAGGCTATATTTATAGATTGATGGATAGAGTTAAGGAATTATAGCAGCAATGTCAGTACTGTGAGAAGGATGGAAATCATGTTCTTGAGAAAGAAGGTGGTAAAGAACTTGACTATATGTAAATTTCTCAAAAAACTTAGATAAAGGAGACAAAATTGGCTATGGATCAAAGAGTTAGAAAGTTCAATAGATGTACAACTTTTATGAGATGTATGATGTAGGCTTGCTTCTTGTACATGTCTTTTAACCAATAGAGACAAGATAAGAAATAGAATCTGTTACAAGTTTAAGGTATTTGGTAGGACGCATATCTGGGGCCTGTAAGGTAGATTTAAGTTTTGAGATATAGATGTTTATTTTGAGATAGGAATAGGCTGAAATTCAAATAGATTTTGGCTGCTGCTTTGGAATATGGTTGACTGATTTTGAGAAGAATTGTGATTTTACATAGAAGATGTGATATCAATAAAGCCATATGAAATGAAAAAGATGTTCCTATGTTTAAAGAGGGAAAACGATTAGCTTGTGATGATTTGCATGGATGCAGAATTTGTGAGAACGCTGACTAAAATCTTTTGTAGGACTTTTTTTTTTAAAGTCTGGAGATTTGCAAAGTAGTTTCTTTTGTCAAGAAGACTTGAGCCTCAGTATTGTTCTTCAGAGAGTGGTATTAGTAGACGGAATGTAAAGTTTTATTACTCCTCTTGGTGTTCCAAACTTTATCTCACTGTCTCATAAGCTGATTTTTGTCTAAAGACTGCCATGGTGCAGGTTTAGATTTAACTTATTTCCTTCCCGAAGGGCCATGTTAATTCTGAACACTTAAGAATATATATTAGAAATGACTGACTGCTACATCAAGAGGTAGGATCTTAAGGATATTCCAGTTATGTGATGTAAGGTACTTATTAAGGATATCTTGTTAAATTTAGATAGATTTCTGACATAACTTTAGGTGGTGAGTTTTTGGGTGGAGTTGGATAAGTAAATTACAAAAGTATGATGATAATTATGTAAGTAGTCAGATAAAAATCCTATGTGTGTTACGTTTTTAGGTTACTGTTGAGGATTCAGTCAATGATTGTTTTAGAACCTGTGGAATTATTAATTCTAGTAGGAGTGGAAATTAGTTGTATGAAACAGTAGAGTTGGCAGGGAGTAGAAGATAAGTGTACATCAGTGGAAAACCAGAAGAGGAAGGATTAGGGATTACAGGTAGTACAATTGAAAACTGTGTCACCAAGTGTCAGAGTTTAAGAAGATATATTGTTAGAAATCCAGGACTGAATGTTGGATATATTACTGGATTTATTAGGAGGCTATATAGAGATCAAATATGTGTATGTTTTTATTATTTAGATGTAATATGGCTCCTAAGATCTTGACTTTAGAGAAATACAGTACAGGTTTTGGATATTGATTAGACTGAAAATTACTAGGATGGTCTAAGTAAAGGATTCTATAACCAGGGGGTATGATTTGATTTCTTTATCAGATATGAAAAGTTAAGGCAGGTTTCTGTAAGAATTAGGATGCCATGGGAATGATGATAGAATGATGCATGAAGTAATGAGATATTATAGCAGTAACTGACAATGCGGGTGTGGTGTCTTGAAGATTTGTCCATGATTGGTGTGGTTTAATCATGAGGGTGAAGTCTGAGTGATTAAGCAAAGCCAACCATGGGTAAATCTTTAATATACCACGCCATGGAGTCAGTTATTGCTTTTATACAATGACACTATTTAAGAAAAAAATTACTTACTTTTCTTAAATGTCTTTGTATAATGGCACTGTGGTGTTCTTCCATTTTTTTCTTTTTTTGGTATCTTTGGGATTTTTTGATGCACTGTGCATGCACACACTTACACAGTACACCAGTGCTTTGGAAAGGAAGCAACAGATAAAGGAAGATCTGCATTGTTTTTTTTTTTTTGCATAAACAAACAAATAAATAAATAAATAAAGTTTGAAATCTGGATCTTTAACAGGTATGAGAGAGACTGGATAGAGAAAGTACAAGTTTTTTAGTTTTGCATAACATGTATTTAACATAACCTTGTATTTTTTCTGTCCGTCTCTCTCATACTTTTGTACTACCTGGATTTCATTCTTTATCATTATTATTATTTTTTTTAAAGCTGAAGAAAAGTGAAAAAGCTGTAACATATATTAATGGAAGAAATTCTGGGCGACCAGACCTTTTTCCATTGGTATATGTTCAATTTGCAATGGGCACTCTTGAGCCGACCAATTAGTGTGCTACTTTTTGAATGTTAATGGCCATTCATTGTATAATATTAGATGTGCTATATCTTTTAATGTTAAGTAATATAATAGAATTAGCAGATTGTCAAAGGGGTATAGTGTC
>NC_056733.1:1309281092-1309391092 GCF_019279795.1 Protopterus annectens
AGGATGTGATAAAAAGACCACACTGGTTCACAAGGGTTGACCTGAATCTGTCCCCTCTAGGGATTCAGTTACTGGCAAATACATTGTCCACCCTACAGGGCCTTTTTTAGCCAATGCCAACCTAATAAATGTACCAACATAATGAAACATGCAAATGAAAATATGAAGGTGTTACTGATCAGTGCAGGAGGCTGAACAAGAAACTCCACTCCCTACAAGCCCTTCTCACCCTAGAGGATGCTAATGTCAGTACAGTGACTGAGACATGGTTTAAAAAGGTGGCGAGCACTTCAGCTGTGCAGTGGTATAATGCCTTCACACATTTAGACCAGCTACTGTGCAGGAGGGGGAAAAAGGTAGAGGTGTCTCTATCTTCATCTATAAGAGACTCACATCAAGGCTGGAAAGCAGTATGATGCACTCAAGCTTTTTCAAGTCCAAATAATCATCAGAATGGTCATGTACCACATATCAGCTAGTTATATAACTCTATCTATGACACAAGAAAGCCACAATATCTATCTACAAGAACTAAAACCACTCAGATTCCTGGACTTTGTAAATACAAATGCCCGAGTAGGGTATTGTATCGAAGGCTTTTGCGAGGTCCAGGTAGGCTGTATGGACCACCTTCCCCTCATCAATGGCCTTGCTGACTGTTTCAAAGAAATCAACCAGGTTTAAGAGGCAGGATCTGCCCTTAACAAAGCCAAACTGGGTAGGATCCAGTGTCTGTAGGTCCCCAATATCTTTATTTATGAGGTCCATGATGATACTTTCCATAGCTTTGCAGACCAAGCTAGTCAGGTTTATGGGGTGATAGTTTCCAGGATCCGTTGAGGCACCACCTTTGTGGAGAGGGACCACTGTTGCTGTACACCACTCTTTGGGTACATATCCTGTAGTAAGGCTGAGATTGAACAGTAGTTTTATGTTTGGGTTAAGCTCTTCTTGGAGTTCATGTAGGATGCAGCCTGGGACACCATCTGTTCCCATTGATGCTGTGTTTTTTGCTTTGGAGAGGGCAGCTCTTACCTGAGCATCTGAGATGTCAGGGGGGCAGCACTCTGCTGGGATAGATATTTGCCCTTTTGGTGGGGGCGGGGGGGAGTTTGCACTGAATCTGTCAGCTAGGATGTTGGCAATGTCTGTGGGTTTGGTGTATTTTTTGTCATTTTGGACTAATTCTGAGCATATCTGGGAATTCCCACCCAGGTTCCTAACATAACTAAAGAAAGTCTTGTGATTATCCTTAGTGTCCTGTGCAATTTTTCTCTCTAAGCTGGCCTTAGACGATTTTATGAGTGCCTGCAGTTTTTTGCTAATACTGATCAGAGATGCCTTCCCTTTTTGGGATTTTGCTCTATCATGTAGTTGCTTCCTCCTTCTATTGTATAGTTTGTTTATGGCTGGGGTCCACCAGACAGGACGTCTGTCTTTGGAGGACTGGGTCTTGGTTTTATTTGGGATTGCATGATCCATGCATTCATGAAGGTGTTCATAGAATGCATTTATAAAGGATTCTGCGGTCTGGGCCGTATTTTCCACAGGCCCGGGGGCTTTGAAGGATTCCACTTCGGTTTTGAGGAGTGTGAAATTTGCATTAGAGAAGTTTTTCACTGTGGTTTTCAGGGCAGGGGGTGGAGTCGGGATGTGAATATCCAGTGAGATTAGTTAATGGTCTGATCTTACCAATGAGGGATACACTTCTGGTCTGGAGCATAGAGTCCTCATGTTGGTGATGATCAGGTCCAGTATGTTTTCCCCTCTTGTGGGAGTGGTAACAAGTTGTTCCATAGCATTTGAGTTTATAAATTCTAGGAACCATTGGGCTAGGTTGTTGGAGCTAGAGTAATGCTCCCAGTCTATGTTTGGGTAGTTGAAGTCGCCCAATATAATGGTGTTTGGAGAGACCTTCATATTTTCCAGTGTTTTCAGGAAGGCCAAGTGGGGTTCCTGGGTTTGGGATGGTGGTCTGTAGCAGGCTATAAACTGGAAGGCAGTTTTACCCACTGTTAGTTGCACATGGATATTCTTTGATGCTTCATGCTGTGCCACCAACCTGGAGGTGTGGGTATCTTTGATGAATATTGATACTCCCCCTCCTTTTGTGGTTCGGTCCAAGTTTTGGGGCCGAAAAGCATGGTATGAAGTATAACCTGGTAATGCTGGGGTGCTCTTGGGAGCCTTGAACCAGGTTTCTGTTACTGCACAGATATCGATGTTCTCCATTCATCAGAGCAGGATCCAAGGATCCAAGGATGTCTTGTAGGCCAGCCATAGATTGCCTGTCAGTAGTTTGTATGAGACAGAGTA
This sequence comes from Protopterus annectens, assembly GCF_019279795.1. NCBI lineage: Eukaryota > Metazoa > Chordata > Ceratodontiformes > Protopteridae > Protopterus > Protopterus annectens. The sequence goes on from NC_056733.1 coordinate 1,309,283,409, forward strand.
TAGCTATAGTGCTCTGAGGTAATTCATATAAGGATCCGAATGGAGAGATAATGGGATCAGAACGAAGAAATGATGGGATCCAAATGGGGAGATGATAAGTCAGCAAACAAAGGAGAGTAGTATTCCTAGAACTGAATTCATCCTCATGTCTTGATGAGTACCCTCACAAGGCAGATCCTGTTTTTACAAAATCTCACCAATGCGAAACTGATATATAGACTGCATTTTATATAGCATGTATCATTGACAGAAGTAGGCTAAAAATAAAAAAAAAGACAGCTGGGTACACAACTCCTCGATCCTGGTAGGTACACTGGTGCCAGGACTGGAAAAAATGACGGTGTAGACTGTTCAAGACAAGGTCCCTCTGTTGTAAAAGGAAGTAGTAGCCCATAAAAATCACAAAAAATGATAGGCCAAAAAAAAGCCATAAAGATGACAGAGTGGACTATTGAGGATAAGAAAGAAATGTTGTATTATTACTATTATGCAAGAAGCCCAGAATTTTCAGACAGAAGATATACAAAAAGCTTAAGAGAGAAATCTGAGGAAAGAAAAATAGTTGCACAAGAAAAACTGCCAGAATCTTCAAATAAAAATGTGTGTTTACTAATACAACAGATTTATGAAAAACATTACATAAACCAAGAAACCTTGGGCCGTTTGGAAAAAGAAGTGACTGAGAAAGTGCAAACATATAAAGAACAAAATCTAGAGAGTTTTTAAAAGGTATAAAATAGAAATATGATAAGTGGAAAAAAGAGAGATCTGATATGGTGCAATACTTATGCAAAGGAGAAAGCCAAATTAATCAATACAAAAAATGCAGCCCCAAAGATATTTGAGGAGAAATACAGGTAAGGGCATCCAGATATGGAAAATTTCACAATACAAAAAATAAGAAAACAATGAAAAAAAAGTATAAAAGAGGATCAGTAATGAAGAAGTTAAAGAAATAGAAACTGAGGGTATGGATTACCTGCAAATTGAAGGATTTAGTGTAGAACGTCTAACTCTGATAACATGACAGCAAGATAGAGCAATGGATTCCCAAATTAAGGAGAAACAAGTGGAGTAGGAAATATCTGATCAGTTGCCATATGAAGATACTTTGGAGCCTTTCATAGAAAATCAGTGCAAAAGTTCAGCTGGAGTTGCACAGCAAGGGAAGGAGCAGGAAATTGTGACAAACTCTGATGCAATCAATGTTGTGAATTCATAGGTCAGCGAGTTCTCATATGAAAGAGCAACAGATGACACAGGATGAAACTGAAGAGAATGTGGCACAAGAAGATGCTCTGGAACTTTCTGTAGAATGTCCACAGGAAATGAAGAACAAAGAATGTGCCCTCAGTTTAGAAGCAAATGATCTAAGAGAAGAGTTGCTTGATTTAATAGAGATAGACAGACATACCAACATCAATGATTGGAATAGACTCCAGAAAGTCAATAAAACCCAAAAAGTTAGAAGTTTGGTAAAACAAATGAACACAGTAATCAGGACTGTTCATAGAAATTGATGTGATATAAATAAATAGGATATATATATATGGTTGTCCAGCTAAATTGGTAACAGACACAGTCTTACCACAAAAACACAGGGTAGTAAGGGACAGGAAGGGGAGAAATCAAATGTCATCATGGAAGTATCAAATAGAGAAAACTATAAAGCAATTAAAACAAGGTGTCACTTTAAAGAGTATAGAAGAGAGAACAGCTCAACAAAAATACTCAGAAAGTTAGACGTGATAAAAGCAATGTGCAGTATCAGAACAGATCAGGATCTATCGCACACTATCACAAATAATAAACTAAAAGTAGCTGCACAGGCAGAAAAACTTAGAAGATATGTAGATAAATATAAAGGAAAAGTACAAAATAAGTAATTTATTGATGACCCATAATAGTTTTAAAGAGAATTGGGAAACAAGGCAAAAGGAATTGAAACACCACCAGAAAAAGAAGAAATAGATACATTTTGGAGAAATGTATATGAATATTATGTGGAACATAGCAAAGATGCTAAATGGATAAAAGAAGTAAAAGAGAGAATAATAAGTTCAAATATATAGAATATGAAATGGGATGAAATAACAGCCAGAGAGATTGAAACAAAGCTAAGAAAACCTCCTAATTGGAAAACCCCAGGCCCAGATGCTGTACCTAATTTCTGGTTAAAAGTATTAATATTTTTACATGAAGATTTAGCCATGAGTAAGAACTATTTATATATGCACCCCGAACAGTTACCATCTTGGCTAACAACAGGAAAATGACAGTCTTACTTAAGAGTGCACCTGCAAGCTATCCTAAAAATTATACACCAATCACTTGCCTCCCAATGATGTATAAACTACACACTGAAACTGATGCTGACAGAGTTTATAGTCATTTAGAAGAAAACTCAATCGTGGCAATAGAACAAAAGGATAACAAAGGATAGCCATATGGAACAAAGGACCATTTGCTCTTAAATAATGGAGACGTAAAAAAAAAGAAGACAAGTACGGCATGCATAGACTACAAAAAAGCATTTGACAGTATCTCACATTCATGGATAAAAGAGAGCTTAAAAATGTATAAGATACACCTCTACACTGATCAAGTACATGGCAGTGACCATTAAACAGTGGCAAACCACTTTACAGTTAAGAAATGATAAAGGACAGATTATTATTCCAGGGAGAAAAGTCCAAAGGGAAATATTCCAGGGTGACTCTTCTTCACCACTGCTTTTTTTCTTGCCCTTAACCCATTAATTTGTCTACTTAACAGATTAGGTCATGGTTAAAAATTGGCTCTCAGAAAATAACAAAGCATAAAGACTTTTCATCTTTTTGTGGATGATTTAAACTATAGTTCACCAGATGAGGAACTGAAAGCACAACTGCAAGTGGTCAAAACTTTTTCAGATGATATAAGAATGTCATTTGGTCTTGATAAATGTACAAACGTAACCCTTAAAGCAAAAAAAAAAAAAAAACTGCAGCACCAAGAAAACATCAGTCTTGGACAGGAATGTGAAATAAATTAACTTGAGCAAAAGGGAGTGTATAAATATTTGGGAACTGATGAAGGGTTAACAATAAAACATGAACAAATGCAAATAAAACTTTGTAAGAGACATTTTAGAAGACTAAAATTAATTCTGAAAACAGCACTGACATCTAGGAACAAAGTCCAAGCTATAAATCAATTTGCTATTTCTGACCTAACTTACAGTTTTGGAGTGATTCACTGGCCCCAAAATGTGTTGGGTTAGTTGGACAAGAAAACAAGAAGGAGACTTTATACTTATCAAATGATTTATAAAACTCATTGTATACCAAGACTACATATTCACCACTCTGAAGGAGGTATGGGCCTCTTCGAAACTGATTACATGTACAGATCTGCTATCGTAGGACTGCATACATATCTACTGACCTCAAAAGACCCAAACATAGTGAAAGTTTTAAAAAACATGAGCAGAATAAGTCTAAGGTGACTTCCCTGCTTAGTTTAGCTGAAGCTTATCAGTGTCAAGTGGGAATAGAAGTCAAATGAGAAGTAGATAAAAATCAGGCAGCAAATGAATGTGCCAAAAACAAAAGAAAAAATATAAGGTGAAGGATCAGATAAGATGACAAGAAATGTGGAAAATTCATAAATATAGTTGCAAGTATAGAAAAGTCTTGGAACAACCTTGTGTTGATCAGGACTGAACACAAGAATGGTTAAGGAGAGATGAATTTAAACCAAAAGATGAAAAGTTAATATTAGCAGCTCCAGACAGTGGACTATGTACACGCTGGTTTGCAATGTTTATTGAAATGTGGGAGAAACAGACAAATGTAGGTTTTGTAAAATAGAATTGGAAACATTTGCATCTCTTGTTGCTGATTGTGATATACTAATGGCCAAAGGACTGCATACTGAAAGGCAAAGTAATGTGGCAAGACTGTTGCACTGAGTGTGACACCCCACCTCTGGGCCAGTAACTAAGGAGCCTCAATCCTCACCACTGGCACCTGTGGGGAATGTTCACTGAGAGGATAACAGGTACAGGAAGAAACACCATGAATAAGAAAAAACTCACTTTAATGAACAAACAAAGCTTTTGGGAATAACCCTTCTTCAGTGCTAGTAACACCCTTTTACTAGCACTGAAGAAGGGTTATTCCCAAAAGCTTTGTTTGTTCATTAAAGTGAGTTTTTTCTTATTCGCGTTGTTTCTTCTTGGATGTTCGAGTTGGTGAAAATAGAAGAAGATAAACTTTAAGGTTGAAATTTTGGTCTTGAGGATAACAAGTACACACACAGTATCTCCAGATGCAGCTCTCCTATCAAGCACAATCAAGGACAATTTCCCTTAAGAGCACACAGAGAACACAGTCAGTCTGGGGCTGGTTTCTCCCTCTTTCTCCAGATTCCCAGTAAGACTCTCCACTGGTGCAGCTATAGATAGAGTTGAGATCTCAGCTGAGTGTCCAAGCCAAGACCTCCAGCACCCTCTCTGTCCAACCAGTTCTTTGTGTCCCTGCCCAAGTATCTGACACACATGCTCTTGGAGATTTGATTCACACACACACACACACACACACACACACACACACACACACACACACACACACACACACACACACACACACACACACACACACACACACACACACACACACACACACACACACACACACACACACACACACACACACACACACACACCTGGGAAAGGCTGGCACAGATTTACTAGCTATTCCCCCTTCTGCCCAGACTATAAAGTAGTTACCACCACCACCAGACACTCCTGCCTGCTACCTTAAGAACCTTACAAGAGTACCCAATATACTGAGTGAAATTAATATTAATACAAATGGTAATTTGACCAGAGCAAGGCTATTAGGAATGGCCCACAGAGTATCACCAAATAAATATGCAAATAATCTCAAAACTTAAATATATCTACAAAGATCAGCCACAATGAAAGGTTTAAATATATTTAATAATAAATAAAATAACTAGAAAATACTAAGTATATATTCACAGTGAGATCAAGTTCAAAATCAAAATAAATATTTTAAATAATATTGAAGGACAGACTCAGCCAAATAAAGACAAATGATATCTAAACTAAGCTTCACTATATTTCTGACTGAATCTAAGAGAGTTACTATTTCCTACTTACTTAATAGAGCAAGGCAGATGATGTGGTGAATGGTCCTTCTTGTTGTCAGGTAAAAGACAGAATACAGAATGCTCTGTCTCACTTAGAGACTTCTCAAAATAATATCTAAAATATTACTTCTAGGATAGCTTGCAGAATGACATCACTTCTGGTCATCTGACTTCTAGTTCCCATGCAAACCCCCATTGTTGGAAGCTGGCAGGATTTAGCACCTACCAGTAAAAATATACACACTAGGGCATTTGCTCAGATATGTCACAGGTGCTAGAAGCCATCATACCTCCATGCTTCCAGAGTAATAATTAGTTCACCCCAAAGTCAATACAGGAAGCTTCCTGGTACAGACTTTGTGTCTCTGGCTGCATTGAAATCTGTGAGATAGCACCTTTATGGCCTAGCCCATAAAGCAATTTAATTTCAGATATATTTAAAGTTTGCTGGACTGAGGTTAACTTTCCCAGTTTCCTCTATTAAAACATATATATTTAAACAGTTACAATAGAGCATGTACATTTATATTCTCTCCGGTAGGGCACATTGTGGATACATTTCAAACACAAGTACTTTACAAATATCTTTTCAGCACAAATATCTGTACAAATCACTTTGATATACACATGCCATACAGTTCTAATACATTCATAACACAAGCATCTTGTGTAAATCAGTTTGATATTCACAAATGACATATAATTATTTACAAAATTCCAGCTGTGTTGGCAGTACTTCCTATCATCACACTGTGGATTGTGCAAAGATTATAATATTAAAGTAGCTGAAAAACATTGGAAGCATGATACACAAATCAATATAGAAAATGAAGTTTGTATCACATGGGATCACCCATTACGAACAGTTAAAAAATATATGCGAGAAAACCAGATGTAGTACTCCATGAAAAGAAGACAAAAGTAGCATTGATCATTTAATTTGCTACACCCATAGCTGAAGAAGGCCTTATGATAATCTTTTGCTTGTGAGGCTATCTTGACCTTGAAATGAGAAAGTACTTAACTTCTGGGATGTTACACTTTCTAAATTTAGCCGTGACTTTTTTTCCTTTTGTTTAATTTATGATTCCACCAGGGTGTTTTGTTTTTAGAGTTAGTTTGGGGTTTATTTCTGGTAAGAACAGCATGGCTATACGGAGTTGCTATGAACAATTCCACATAGGCTGCTGTATTCTCTGGCTTTGGAGTTTTCAATAAATGGCTTTATGTCAAGCATAAGTCATCAGTATTGTCAGTGAGTGTACACACACATAGTATTCTGACCACCTCACAAATATGCATTCATGGAGACATACTGCAACAGTATCTCTGTCTATCTTAGTGTGTATTTACAACTTAGCAATCATAATTTCACAGTCATGATGCATTACTGTCACAATGAGAAGTATCAAAATGACTATTATACCATGACCGCCCATTAGTATTCCAAAACGTGCACGCTGATTGGTCAGCGTGCACGTTGTAAATCGACTTGCACTAATGGAAAAAGGTCCGGTTGCCCAGACTTTTTCCATTAGTATAAGTCTTTTTTAAAACACTGTCTTGCTATGTTAAAGGAGTTTAACATAGCGAGACAGGTGTGAAAAAATCAACGGAGATCTCCGTTGCTTTTTTAAAGCTGTCTCGCTATGTTAAACTCCTTTAACATAGCGAGACAGTGTGTAAAAACCAACGGAGATCTTGCTTTCTCTGTTGCTTTTTTTTAAAACCTGTCTCACTATGTTAAATGGGTTTAACATAGTGAGATAGCTTTAAAATAACAACGGAGATCTCCGTTGCTTATTTTAAAGCTGTCTCGCTTTGTTAAACCCATTTAACATAGCGAAACAGTTTGTAAAAAGCAACGGAGATCTTGCTTTCTCCATTGCTTTTTTCAAAACTATCTTGCTATGTTAAATGGGTTTAACATAGCGAGACAGCTTTAAAATAAGCAACGGAGATTCTCCGTTGCTTTTTTTAAAGCTGTCTCTCTATGTTAAACCCATTTAACATAGCGAAACAGTAAAAAGCAATGGAGATCTTGCTTTCTCTGTTGCTTTTGCCCACAGCTCTGATGTACTGCGTAGGCATACGCATGCGCAGTACATCAGAACTGCCGCAGAATACCAGACAGCTGCGGAAGTGCAGCAAGGAGGCATTATCAATGGATCCTGGAAACTATCACCCCATACGCCTGACTAGCTTGGTCTGCAAAGCTATGGAAAGGATCATCATGGACCTCATAAATAAAGATATTGAGAACCTACAGACACTGGATCCTACCCAGTTCGGCTTTGTTAAGAGCAGATCCTGCCTCTTAAACCTGGTCGATTTCTTTGAAACAGTCACCAAGGCTATTGACGAGGGGAAGGTGGTCCATAGAGCCTACCTGGACCTCGCAAAAGCCTTCGATACAATCATGAATTTCATGAATTTGCTGCTCGTCAAATTAAATTCATTTTTCGTAGAGATATAACATTTAAAAAGATGTTTGAAACATGTACATTAAACAATGGTTCCAACAATAATAAGACTAAAGGAAATTTTAAATGTGGAAGATGCTTGACGTGTAGGCATATTATGACGACTGGCAAGAGATTGGTTATTAACAACATACCTATTAACATTATGGGACACTTTGATTGTTATTCTGTCAATGTGGTATATATTGCCGTATGTCAGTCATGCACTGCCTTTTATGTTGGAAAGACATGTAGGGCTTTTAGAGAAAGAATAAAGGAACACATATTGGATATCCAACATAAAACACCTTCAAATGCCTTGGCAAGGCATATTATAACGATAATGATCATCATTTTAAGTTTTGTATTATACAACAACTAGAAAAAGATCCACAAGGTAGAGTCACTGAATTTCATTTAGATGTTTGTGAAATTAAATGGCAATTTAAACTAAATGCACACTCACATCCAGGGTTAAATGAGTTTGTGTCAATCAAGCCATTCTTGAGATTAAGGCATATTTTGGGATAAACACACCTATAAGGATAATACAAATAAAATCAATCAATATACTATATGGTATATTATTAAATTAAACATTTTTTTAATATTTGTACATTATCAGTACCATAACTACAATACAAATACATTTTAATTTTAACAAATATATTTTATTTAAGTATTTAATGTATTTGATATGTTATGTATATACATAGTTAATTATAATAAGTTATTTGATTATACACAACACAAGTTAGTTACTATTTTATGTGGGGTAGTTTTTTGTGATACGTATGTGTTTTTAACAAAGTATTTTTTAACTATGAATATTTTTAACAATACATTAATTGTCAATTTATTTGAAGTGATAATTGTTGTAATTAGTGAGTCATTATTGATTGTGGTTATATACTGGTTCAACACACTCTGAAGAAGTCATTTGACGAAACCTAGGTCAGTTGTGGAGAACCAGTTTTCTCATTTTTGTCTTTCCAGTTGGTGAAGCTTGTGCAATAAAGTACTGTGGTGGTTGAGCTTCAGACTCCGTGGATTTTCTTATTGGCCTTCGATACAATCCCCACTCGGGCATTATAGATAAGCTCACCAGCTTAAATATAAACCCCTATGTCACTAGATGGGTTGCAAACTGGCTCAAGGACAGAACCCACATGGTTAGAATTGCTGGAGCCATGTCAGACTCCAAACCAGTTACAAGTGGCATCCCACAAGGCTCAGTCCTGGAACCTCTCTTGTTCAGTATATATTTCTCGGAGGTACAGGCCAACACAGAAGGACTGTGGCTGACCAAGTTCGCAGATGACTGCAAACTGGGCGCCATAATCGACTCTCCAGCCGACACAAGCATCCTCCAAAAGGGCCTCATAGAAACAGACAACTGGTGCCAGAGCCATGGCCTCAAGCTAAACGACAAAAAGTATATAGTCATCCCCTTTGGCAAAAACAAAGTGCCCACAAATTACCACATAGGTGGTAATCCATTAATACAGAAGAAGTAATTAGGGACCTGGGGACCCAAGTTGATAGCAATCTCTCATTTGACAACCACGTGGCCAAAGTAGTTAGAAGAACATTTTATATAGCCCACCTAATCATGAAGGGATTCACATCTAGGGCAGGGGAGGTCATTGTGCCTCTTTACTCATCCCTCATCAGGCCCATAATTGAGTACAATGCCCCTTTTGGGATGTACCTTAACAGACACCTGCAGCAACTGGAAAGACCCCAAAAGTACCTCACCAAGAGGATCAAAGGGCTCAAACAGATGCCGTATGCTGCCCGGTTAAAGAAACTCCAGCTCTACTCAGTGGCATACCACCTGCTCAGAGGCGATCTGTGCCTGATATATAAAGCCATGTCCAACCCGGAATTAATGGACATGCTGCACCTCAGAAAATCCAAATCCCATCAAGCTACGCGCTCGACAGACTTGAACCTCAGCACTGAAATAAATAGGACATGCTGGAGGGACAGATTCATAACCCAGAGGCTCCCTTAACTCTGGAATAAAATCCCAGTCCAGGTTAGGCAGAGTCCCTCATTGACTCTCTTCAAGAGGAATCTTGATGAGTGGATGGGAGATCGTAGGTGTACCCCGGGTATCACTTCTGTGTCACTGTTAGACAGAGGCACAGTATACTAACCTCGAAAAAGGGCATAGCAAAATTAATTTAAAATGGGTAGCGAAAGCCAAACACACTCTAGCTGGGCTTATAAATGCCCTAGGGCAGATAGCCTAGTATGAACCTATGAACCTATAAATCTTTTGTATATCTGAAAAACAGCATCAGAACTGTTAGATCTAAGGAACTTGCGACACAAATAGGACATACTGGGGAGATAGTTATGCACCTGAGAGAATTCTCATTCTCTGGAATACACTCATCATCAATCTGAAACTGAGTCTAACCATATTCAAATGTAACCTTGATCAGTGAATGCAAAATCGGAAATTTATACCTAGTCTGATGCCCATAATTGAGTACAACGCCCCTTTTGGGATGTACCTTAACAGACACCTGCAGCAACTGGAAAGACCCCAAAAGTACCTCACCAAGAGGATCAAAGGGCTCAAACAGATGCTGTATGCTGCCCAGTTAAAGAAACTCCAGCTCTACTCAGTGGCATACCGCCTGCTCAGAGGCGATCTGTGCCTGATATATAAAGCCATGTCCAACCCGGAATTAATGGACATGCTGCACCTCAGAAAATCCAAATCCCATCAAGCTACGCGCTCGAGAGACTTGAACCTCAGCATTGAAATAAATAGGACATGCTGGAGGGACAGATTCATAACCCAGAGGCTCCCTTAACTCTGGAATAAAATCCCAGTCCAGGTTAGGCAGAGTCCCTCATTGACTCTCTTCAAGAGGAATCTTGATGAGTGGATGGGAGATCGTAGGTGTACCCCGGGTATCACTTCTGTGTCACTGTTAGACAGAGGCACAGTATGCTAACCTCGAAAAAGGGCATAGCAAAGTTAATTTAAAATGGGTGGTGAAAGCCAAACACACTCTGGCTAGGCTTATAAATGCCCTAGGGCAGATAGCCTAGTATGAACCTATGAACCTATAAATCTTTTGTATATCTAAAAAACAGCATCAGAACTGTTAGATCTAAGGAACTTGCGACACAAATAGGACATACTGGGGAGATAGTTATGCACCTGAGAGAATTCTCATTCTCTGGAATACACTCATCATCAATCTGAAACTGAGTCTAACCATATTCAAATGTAACCTTGATCAGTGAATGCAAAATCGGAAATTTATACCTGGTCTGATGCCCATGTCTCTGATGGGCAAAGACAGTCAGTAAACCACGTCCTAACTAATATTCACTGTTTATATAAATTCCTAAGATACAATAACTCATGGGACACATTTGAGTTTCACAGCTAGACTGATAAAGGCCCAAGTGGCCATTAACCTAGTATACACCTATGAACCCATGATAGAGAGGGTTGGGTATTGTAATAGTAAAGTTATTAGTAATCTTTAGTAGGAAATTACACCATAGCCTCACTTAGATGTTGGTCGCACAGTGGTGAATGGGTATGTAGTGGTCAGTGGTTAGCCCCCCGTAACATATTATAGTGCTCAAAAGCAGATGTGCCTGCAGGGTAATACTAATGCAGTGGGAGTCCTGCGATGATTCAAAGTTAGTTGATGGACTAGACAAACAACAACTAGACGAGGTATGGTTTTCTTCAAGTACAATATACTTCTGTTATCTGTTTAAACCTCAGAAATAGGGCCCTATGCCAGCTGCCAGCTCTACTGATGGGCTAGATAAAGAACTGTCTACAGCCCAAGTGAGCTGGTTTCAACTAGTGGCCCAGGTACTAGAGGACTTGGTGTGGTGAGGGTAGATGAAAGATGAGGTTATGCCTTCTTTCATCAGTCAGGTGGAAGAAGTAGGTTGCCATATTGAGACTCATCTTCTGTGCAAGTCCAATGAGGATATTAAATGCTGAGGTACAGGCATACTTCAAAGTGGTCCACTATATGTCCTCCCCTTGCATCCTTAAAGGGATTTTCAGGGATGAATGTAGAGCTTAAAGAGAAAACCTCAGTCCCTGGTGCAGATAAAGGCACCACACTCCCAGTATATTCATCTATATCCAGTAGGGAATACATGAATGAGCTAAAAGGGTTTGGCCCCAGAGGAATGAGAGGTTCTATTCAGAGGCAGGGGAGAAGAGTGATCAGTGGTCAATGGGTAAACAGACCTCCCACAAAGAAAGACAAAAATAAATACCTCTGGTGCTCCTAAACTGCTTAATTACTAAATGTACACCAGATTATAATATCAGTGAAACAATCCAGCAATTTGTTAACTGTACGTAAACAATTAGTGTAAACAGCAGACTGTTAAGAATCAGACTCAGTTCCAGTGCTTTAGTTTCATCAGCAATAATGGGAGTGACCATACAATTGAAAGTCTAATGAACAGAATTCAGCATGCATGTAGAGTTTGGTCAAAATGTGTAACCAATGATACTTTAACTACTAAGTGAAACAGCTCTGAGAGTCCCTGTCTAGACTATCGCATTTTACTTGGCCATCCAAAAAAAGTAATTTACAGCTAATACGCTGTACTAAATTGTGTAGAGTGGCATTACTTAATTAACAAACATATTTATCACCACTCTCCTGCACATTTATATTAATTAAATAGTTACAGTTTTTTTTCTGACCATGATGACAACGCAAATCCACACTCAGAACAATTAGCTGTTGTGTAAGTAGCCCAGTATTTGACTGCACTGTATAATGTTTGCAATTACTTCAAGTTCCTTCCATTTGATACTACATTCAAGTTATGGCCATTTGGATGACCAGTGCTTGAGGCTCAGTTAAACAGCCCAAAATGGAGGCTGGTTCAACATTATTGGATAAATCACAATACTTATGAACAATTAATAAAGTTTCTACTTACGCAACAGGGCTTGAAGGAATATAGCTAAGATGACAAAGGAAACTGCGCATATACATGGATCAACAGAAAATGTACTCATACAGTATCATTTAGCATTCTGGTGACATAGCACTTTGCATCTTGGGATTACTTCACACATTTTGTTAATTCTCCCATGTAGCCAGACAACACAAAGGCAATGCTTTCTTGTTCTTTTGCTATAGGTAGCTATACTAGGCCACAATATTTAATGATTCATAGTGCTATACACCCTTAAAGGCCAAAACTTAGTCAGACAGCATTCATATTTATAATGTTAAACAGCATAAAGCAAGTTTGCCCCACCAAACTGTATTTTTTATTTGGTTCCTATATTTAGGCCAGTAATTTATTACTGGATCCTAAAGAATAAAGATAAGAACTGACATGAATTTAAGTGAAATAAAATGAACTTTGAGGTTTATTTAAGCTCTCTAGGAAAGACCCAGTAGAGGTTTTAATATCCCTACTGATACCGGCTTCACATGACCTCCATCTACTGGCTCCAGGCCAAGTTGCAAGTTGACTCCCTCTCGGTCAGCTCTTTCTAAATGGGTGCAACAAACTGCTCTTGTCTGAAGCATTGTCTGGAAGCTGCATATGTCCCTCCCTCACACTTTATGTCTTTTCACTGGCATTAAAACACACCTTGACTGTAAGCAAAATGATCTCCTCAGCTGAAGTAATTCAGTAACAAGTTATACAGTGCAAAAAGGTGACCTAAAAAAATGTATGTTTTCTACATTGAAATAAGTAGCACACATATAACTTGCTCTATCACAACAGTTAATTAATGCAAATACATTCAAAGATATGGAAGCCCACTTAGTTTGTGTTGTTTTCTTCCTTACATTCAGCTCCCTAAACATTTACTTAAATGATACTGAATAAGAGAGCTGTTCAGTGTTATTGGTAGGTGGTTACGAACTAGACAGGGGTGGATGGAGAGCTCAGCACAGTAGCAGGAAGAAAGTAAGGTGTGGTCCTATTTGCAGTGCACATACAGCATCAAGTAGTAAACCCTGTACACCTGGTGGATGCATTTATAATATCTTGACATATTTATATAGGAATTAATATGTTTGATACATGTTTTCTAGTTAATGCCCCTCTCCCACTCACAAAATACAAGTAAAGAGATCCCTTTGGGTTTATAGTACTGGAGTGTCGTCTTTTTTGGGTTGCCTGACTATGGATGTACAATGTATGATGAGCAGTATGCGGGGGGTTAAGCTCCCCACTGACTGCAGATAGAGTGATATTTTATTTGAGGGTTAGATACTGTGTTTGTTACTGCTGGTATAAGTTCATATGTAACATATTAAATTTTAACAGGTTGTCCATTGGTTACTTTACAGTCAGATGAAATTTATTTAGATAAAATGTTTTCATCTAAAAAGAAAATAAGTCTAATATTCCATTTAAGATAACAATCAGTGGTGATGTCTGTAATGTGTCAGAGGGCTGACCACCAGAAGTGTATACAAATGATGTTAGGCATAAGATATAACGACATATATAAGGGATTGATTAATACTAAATGATAATATTGAGAAAGCTGGAAAACCGTGGCAGAATAACATTTTAAGATATGATAATTTAGTTGGTCTACCAGAAACAAACAACAAGGGCTGATATATATGTGGATTAGTCAGTTTACTAGTGCTTTAAATTAATAGCAAAATTATTTTAAACCTTAGTTTATGGCCATAGATAAACACATATAAGTTAAATTGTGAAAAGCAAACATGGGTAATATTACTATACAGCCTTATAAAAATAATCATAAAAATGTATAGGAGTCTCTAAAAGAATGTATCTACTGATTGTCTTATATATGATTATTAAAAAACAACTCCCACATATATGATCATTTCCTAAAAATAAGCTTATTATATTATTCATTGACATATGCTTATAGGACTGAATTGTATCACCCAAAGTGGAGAGCATAACATTTTTAATGCTGTAATTACCAAAGCATGAACATGTGATATTAGATTTAGATCAACTGACCTTCCTCACCTAATAAAAGCTGAGGACATTCAGCAAAAATATTTAGTACCTTGAAACCATATAACATTTACGACCATGTGGGAGGGAATCCCCAGTAAGTGAAAAATACTGGTTTTGGATTGGTACTTCCCAGTGATGTGGCATATTCTGCAAATGAGGCTTTCTAGGGGAACTTTGATATATTTAAAGGTGAGCATGAAGGGCTTGGTAGCACAACTACAAAAGCTAAATTAGAAAGTTAAATAAGCACATTTGACATGCTTGTTTTTACAAGAATACAGGAGTTTTTCTAGAATATATGAGCTTTTTATGCCTATACATGAAACATATTGCAACTATCATTATGGAAAAGTTTAAACAGTTTGGTATTTAAGAAACAAGACTAAGAAAGCATACAGTATGACAAAGTGGCAAAAGGGATCTTAGATATTGATGTCAGAGTGACAAAAAGAGAGAGAGAGACCAGATAGAATACTTATTATGCTTTTCACCTTCAATCTTCATAACCGGGGCGTAATGTCATCCTAATGTCCGATTTATTTCTAAATCAAGTCACTCCTTGTTACTCTAATGTCTCTTTAGAAGACAGTACAATAAATTACCAGTTTCTTTATCTCACCTGAGCTTCCTACGTTTTATCTTATACAACAAAAAGCATCATTTACTAGTTGTAATACACTTGCTCCATCAGATCCTATGCCAGAGACATATATTATATGCTGCTGTATGGCTATTAAATTATTATTTTGAGAAGTTGCATAGACTATCAACTATTATTAATTTTGTATATTTAACGTCTTTATTAAAACACAGATTAAAAAAAGAACCACAGTAACATTTTCATTATTTTCCTCTGTTATAGGTATGTTTGTTTTTAATTAACACTTATTTAACATTATATAACATTACATAAATTGTACAATTCCTGCTTTCCTTTAAACCTCTCTCCTCTTACAGAGGATTAGAGAATGGGTAAAGTGTACAGCCTGATTGAATAATGAATGTTCTCCAGCAGAGTATTAATGTACAAGTAATGCCTGCTAAAAATGAGTCCGCTGCTTCATGGCAATAACATCAAGCTGCTGTAGCGATTGGACTGAAAAACCTAATGGTCACCATTATTTTACACTCGCTAAGCAGTGCTTTTGCAATTTATCAAGTGTAAAATGTAGAAAAAAAAGAAAATAAAAAAGTATGTGTGTATAAGTGTGTGTGAAAGCAAGATCAATTGAGCTCATGGGCACCGGAACCATAGAGCCCAGGGGAAGGGGAGCCCCCCCCCCACTTTTGCAGATCATCCATACCTCTGTCCCTTTTGTTTTCTGCACTTCCCGCATATTTCGGCGTTTTTTTGTTAGCGGTTTCATTTGTTGTGATATCATCAATGCATTTCCAGCTGTTATTTCCAAGTGGGATATTCAGAAGCTGCTGCAGAATGGAGTTTGCTGCATCTGGACTCTAGGACAGGAGTTAATTGCAGAGTGGAGCGGGGAGTCTGTCTATCAGAGTGAGTATACTAATTGCAGAAGCAGGGGAACAGTGTGTGTGTGTGTGTGTGTGTGTGAAAATGCCCGCAGCAGGGTACATCTGGTGGCTAGAGGTACTCTGGCTCAAACCCTGTACCTTGGGTACAGGTAAAAAGAGCCTAAAGTCTCTAGCCACCATCACTTGTGAATTCATGCCTCCCATTTTTGTTCTGTTCTTGATGGTTTGCAAGAGTGGTAACTAAACCTTTTATTCTAGCAATTTTCTAAGGTTATAAAACTCAGTATTTGGAATGTGTCCCTATTTTGGGGCTGTATTCCCCCATTATTGGCTTTGTTCTGTTTTTTTTTTTTTTTTTGTGCTAAGAGGTTGAGAGCTATGGTGAGAAGTGAGAACTGAATTAATTAAATGATATGATAGCCATTTAAGTTTTTCTTCCTGTCTTTCAAGAAACTGCTGGTTTAACTTAGTGGTATGTTGCTCTGCCTGTAGTGTACAGTATTCTGGTTTCAAGACTTGGCAGTGAAATGCATGGTGGTAACAATATTTTATGCAAGCAACCTTCCAAAATTATACACGCAATTTTAAAATGTGTCCCTGGTTTTTGGCCTTTTGCCCCCCCCCCCCCAATTGAAAATAAGTTCAAGAAGCTGTGCAACATGCCTATGGATTACAATCTACTGTGATTCGTATTTATATATTGTGTGTAAAAATAGACTGTTATCATGGAAATGTTCTGAATAGGGCAGTTTTGTCATTATCGGTGCATGCATTTTGCTTCATTGTCTACAGGAAAAATGTTCAAACAATAAATTTAAAATGCAATTGTGTGTGTAAGTCGACTGTTATCATGGAAATGTTCTTAATAGTGCAGTTTTGTTATTTTTGGTGCATGCATTTTGCTTCATTGCCTACTGGAAAAATGTTCAAACAATAAATTTAAAATGCAATTGTGTGTGGAAGTAGACCTTTAGGATGGAAATGTTCTGAATAGGGCAGTTTTGTCATTATTGGTGCATGCATTTTGCTTCATTGCCTACTGGAAAAATGTTCAAACAATAAATTTAAAATGCAGTTGTATGTGGAAGTAGACCTTTATGATGGAAATATTCTGAATAGGGCAGTTTTGACATTATTGGTTAATGCATTTTTGTTTCATTGCCTACTGGAAAAATGTTTAAACAATAAATTTAAAATGAGCTAACTTAAGTAAGTGTGCTGTATTATACAAGGAATATAATTTAATACAATTAGGAAGGTGAATCAAGGAATGCATACATATATGCATGGCCCTAAAAATGTGTTTGAAAACACCCCAGAGGAAAGTGTGAAAAACTCAAATGCATGGGCAAATTTTAAGCTTTACTCTTGTTACCAAAGCAATGGATGAAGGTAAAACAGTTCACACCACATTACCTTGACCTGGCCAAGCCTTTTGACACAATCCCCTACTCAGGTGTAGTACAAAAGATGAATAATGTAGGAGCAAACACTTACATCACCAGCTGCATTGCCAACTTAGCTCACAGGATGCAGGAGATCAAAACAGGGAAAGAGACCAGTCCCCAGTGGATTCCCCCAGGGTTTGGTGCTGAGACTTTTTCTGTTTGGCATATACATCTCAAAAGTAAAAGGAAATACCAAAGAGCTTTGACCAGCTAAGTCTGAGATGAATGCAAGCTAGGAGAAGTTATTGAATCCCCAAATGACTTAACCATCATGCAGGAAGGTTTGTCCCAAATAATAACTGGTGTCAAAATCATGAGAATGCCCTCTGAGAACTGATCCAATTGTATGGCATTTGGGAACTGTGTGCACAGTGACCTAACTTTTGACCAACATGTACCCAGAGTCATAAAGCCTTTCTGTATTGCACAGCTTATAAACAAATTGATTGTGACTAGATCTAGAGATGTTGTTGTCCCCCTTTACAAAGCTATCATTATGTTAATCATTTTGTATAATGCCCACTTCGGCATGTATCTGTCCAGCCCCATGCAACAATTGGAATACCTTCAGAGATAAATTACTAAAAGGATACAAGTCCTAAACAATAGGTCTTGCATGGACCACCTCAAAGACTTATTACTATACTCAGTATCCTACAGAGTGCTTAGAGGTGACATATCTGGCATACAAAGCATCCTCTGACATAATACAGATGGATCTACTGAATATCAGCAAGTCAAATGGCATCAGAAATACTCAGTCCAGGTATCTAAACTGAATGTTGTGGAGAGATGGATATGTATCACGGAAGCTACCACTGTTCCGGAACAGACTATCCATAAAAATAAAGCAAAGCTCATCCATCCATATTCAAATGCAACTTGGATCTAAGGATGGGTAATAGAAAATGTACTCCAGGATTTCCCCTCATGTCACTAATGGATAGAGGCAGTTCCTAAATGCTGCATCCGTTACATGGCCCCCTCAGATTATCTATGGTATGATCACAGTTGTTCTCACTAGGGTTTATATACAATTATCAGCCATGGGGATAGCTAAGACCAATCAGAAAATGTTAATTCAAGCACCAAAAGGGAATTAGCTAAGCTTAAAATGTCCTCGAAGTGAACCTATGTTGCGGTAGCAAATAGTTATAAAAAATGTACCCTTTTTAGTTCACTAAGTGCCCTTGTCACCCTCTGCCCCTCCAGTCTTTAACAACTTCTGGCACCTATGATTGAGCTGCTACTTTACACTCACTAAGCAGCACTTTTTTCTGTTTAGCAAGTATAAAAAAAACAAAACAAACAGAAAAAAGTCTACTTGCGTGTTTGTATGTGATATGTGTATGAGTGTGTTTATGTTTCTTTCTGCATGTGTGAGTGAATGCGCGCATGAAAGCAGAAGAGACTCTGTGTGTACAAATATGTGTATGTGTGTGTGTGTGTGTGTGTGTGTGTGTGTGTGTGTGTGTGTGTGTGTGTGTGTGTGTGTGTGTGGGCGTGTGTGTGTGTGTGTGTGTGTGTGTGTGTGTGTGTGTGTGTGTGTGTGTGTGTGTGTGTGTGTGTGTGTGTGTGTGAGAGAGAGAGAGAGAGTGAAGGGTGAGAGTGGTCCCTGGTAGCAACAGTATCAGTTAAGAGGTTTGTGTACCTCGTGACCATACCTCTAAACTTTTCAGCACAAGAAATCTGGACAGAGCCACAAATAACAAAGGACAAATGACCAAGGACAGATGTTAAATATTGCTCTTATAAACTTAGACAGTTGCTAGAAAAACAGGGTTCCCATTAGCATATATTATCTGAAGGATATAAAGCCTGAAACTCAAATGTCTGTCGTTATTTAATGACTTCAATCCCTAGTGATTTGCCAGAAAACTACACATTTTATGATGATGGAACGAGATATACAAGTCAAACATCTGGACATTCTGCAAAAATCTGGACAGTTGAAAAGTATGCTCGGTTGACTCTTAGCTCAAAATGTCTGGATAAACCTAAAATAAACTGGCTACAAAGACTCAAAATAGGAACATATTTTACTTAAAGTAAAAAAATCACCCACAGCAGCCAAAAGCCACCACCCAGAGAGAATGACATAAATTGCAGAAAAAAACTCCAGGCAACCACCACAACTAAAATCATGTATTTTATTCAAAGCTGGATAAGCGCTTTTACACTAGGTGCTTCATCAGATCCTAAAACACAATAAATCTAGCCACATTTAAATATCATTAAACATCCAATAAAAAACCCATTCAATTAAATAGTAAAATAATTCATTGATGTAACCTGCATTTCCTTAGAACAGGTTTTAAAGACTCAAATGCATTGAGCCCAGGTGCTCTATCAGATTGCATTCTTATAATCCATTTAGTTTCAGCTTGCTCAACTCTATTGTTATAGTCCCCACACCTCATATCAACTGGCAACACTTGCAATACCATAAACTCAAAATGATGACCAATATTGAGTGATATATGTTTGGCCAATGCATTTGATGTATTAATCTTCCTAATGTCACCAAGGTGCTGAAGATATATGTTTGGCCAATGCATTTAATGTATTAATCTTCCTAATGTCACCAAGATGCTGAAGGATGCATTCCTTCAGCATCCTGGAGGTTTTGCTATATAAAAAAGGGGGCATGCCTTACTTTTGCCAAATATGCTAAATTTTAAGTTCTCCAATCAGCATAAAACTTAGGAGTAAATGTGAATTCAAGAGAAGGATGCTCAAATACTATCCCTTTGGCTATATGTGCACAAGCCCTACAATTCCTGTAAGGGAAAGTACCTTTCCTATCTGAAGTAATATGTGAGGTCAATGTAGTAGTATAGCATAGATGCCTCTTCAATGAGAGGTTATTCTTAAAAGTATACCTGGGTCTATCACCAACAGTTTCCTTTATAGTTTCATCAGAGATGAAAATTGGCCAATATTGCCCTACTATATCACACACCTGTTGAATATTATTACCATATGTGAGCGGCAATCTTAGCACATTACGCATTTGCGAAGGGTTACCCAGTGTATTCTGATTATCTGTATTCCTGTTCATATAGGGTCTACCTTTGGTTCTTCTCATATCAAACACTTCAGCTGAAACTTTATTCAAATCAGTTTGCTGATAGCCCCTCTCTAAAAAATCCTCTTTCAGCCTATCCATAGTACCAGCAAAATCTAATTCTTTGGTATGTAGCCTAGACATCCTTAAACACTGCACTTTCACTATATTGTTAAAAATATGATTAGGGTGCATGCTGGAACATTGTAAAATTGCATTTTTCCTGCAAGGTTTTCTAAATAATGAGCTAGTAATGCTACCATCTATTAAATCAAGTTTCACATCCAGAAACTCTATACTTGTTGGGGATGAATTGAGCACAAATTTAAAACATTCACTGTTGATTTCAAGATATTGAAAAAAGTCATGCAGACTGGAGCAAGATCACTGCCACAGAATAAAAATGTTGTCCACAAACTTTTTGTAGAATAATAGTTTGGACGAATAAGTGTGTGTCGAGAGGACAACCCTGCTCTCCCATTCAGCCACCACTAGGTTGGCATAACTGTTCACGCAGGGCATCCCCATAGCCACCCCTAGTTTCTGCCTATAAAGAGCTCTATTAAACAAAAATGCATTATGTAATGCCAGTTCGAGAAGAGTACCCATTAATTCCACTTGATCAAAATTACAGATGGCATTCTCAAGTAAAAATGTTTTCTCAGAATCTATCCCCAAATCATGGGGTATTACTGTAAATAACGCCTGTATATCTATTGTAACCAATCTAATCTCTCCAGTAACTTTGCCATGTTTCCTCATGAAGTTGCCCAGAGAGCACAAAAAATAGTCAGTATCCCTCAATACTGCCTCAGCTTTAATTAATGCTTTTTAAGTGTGTTCTCAATATACACTGAGATAAACTCTGTTACCCATCCCCTTCCCAATACTGTCGGACAAAGAGGTGGATCCACTAATGTTTTGTGCACCTTGGGCAAACCATGTATAACTGGAGGCATCGGTGTATCCACTAACATAAAATCATATGATTCTTTGGTATGTTAAAGTCCATTAAAAGTCCATATAAAACTTCACAGACATGTGCAAGTGAGTGATTTTATTATTGACATTAAGCTATTTGTGAGGAACATAGCATTGAAAATGCTTTTTGGGGATCAGCAAGATATGACAAGTAATCTATTAAGATGCTTGCGTTTATTTAACCCTCAGCTACCTCCGGTATTAGAAATGTTTTTTTAATTAATAGAGAAAGATGTTTTTGACCCTCAGTTGCAAGAAAGACAATTTTTTAAATCTAAATAAAGATGAACATTTGACATTATAACAGTTAAAGAATGACAGTAAATTGACTCTACACCCTGCAGACAAAGGAGGGCAGTTGTTTTATTAGACTTTGGTGTGTACATTGAAAGTATGGAAAGGATGTTAAGCGATAATTTGACATATGAAATTATTTCTGTTGCTACACTGGCTTCAATAGCACAGCACGTGTGTGAAGTTTTATATGGAATTTTAATTGACTTTAACATTACCAAAGAATCATATGATTTTATGTTAGTGGATACACCAATGACTCCAGTTATACATGGTTTGTCCAAGGTGCACAAAACATCAGTGGACCCACCCCTTCATCCGATAGTATCAGGAAGGGGATGGGTAACATAGTTTATCTCAGTGTATAATGAGAACACACTTAACAAAGCATTAATTAAAGCTTCAGCAGTACTGAGGGATACTGAACATTTTTTGTGCTCTCTGGGCAACTTCATGAGGAAACATGGCAAAGTTACTGGAGAGATTAGATTGGTTACAATGGATATACAGACATTATTTACAGTAATAACCCATGATTTGGGGACAGATTCTGTGATTTTTTTTTACTGAGAATGCCGTCTGTAATTTTGATCAAGTGGAATTAATGGGTACTCTTCTCGAACTGGCATTACATAATGCATTTTTGTTTAATAGAGCTCTTTATAGGCAGAAACTAGGGGTGGTTATGGGGATGCCCTGCGTGAACAGTTATGTCAACCTAGTGTTGGCTGAATGGGAGAGCAGGATTGTCCTCTTGACACACATTTATTCGTCCCAACTATTATTCTACAAAAGGTTTGTGGACGACATTTTTATTCTGTGGCAGGGATCTTGCTCCAGTCTACATGGCTTTGCTCAATATCTTGAAAGCAACAGTGAATGTTTTAAATTTGTGCTCAATTCATCCCCAACAAGTATAGAGTTTCTGGATGTGGAACTTGCGTTAATAGATGGTAGCATTACTAGCTCATTATTTAGAAAACCTTGCAGGAAAAATGCAATTTTACACTGTTCCAGCATGCACCCTAATCATATTTTTAACAATATAGTGAAAGGGCAGTGTTTAAGGATGTCTAGGCTATATACCAAAGAATTAGATTTTGCTGGTGTTATGAATAGGTTGAAAGGGGATTTTTTTTTAGAAAGGGGCTATCAGCAAACTGATTTGAATAAAGTTTCAGCTGAAGTGTTTGATATGAGAAGGACCAAAGATAGACCTATATGAACAGGAATATAGATAATCAGAATACACCAGGTAACCCTTCGCAAATGCGTAATGTGCTAAGATTGCCGCTCACATATAGTAATAATATTCAACAGATGTGTGATATATTAGGGCGATACTGGACAATTTTGATGTCTGATGAAACTATAAAGGAAATTGTTAGTGATAGACCCAGGTATACTTTTAAGAATAACCTCTCATTGAAGAGGCAGCTATCCTATACTACTACCTTGAACTCACATATTACTTCAGATAGGAAAGGTACTTTCCCTTACAGGAATTGTAGGGCTTGTGCACTTATAGCCAAAGGGATAGTATTTGAGCATCCTTCTCTTGAATTCACATTTACTCTTAAGTTTTATGCTGATTGTTGATCTAAAAATTTAGTATAGTTGGCCAGATGTAAGGCATGCCCCTCTTTTTATATAGGCAAAACCATCAGGATGCTGAAGGAATGCATCCTTCAGCACTTTGGTGTCATAGGAAGATTAATATATTAAATGCATTGGCCAAACATATATCTTCAGCACCTTGGTGACATTAGGAAGATTAATACATGAAGTGCATTGGCCAAACATATATCACTCAATACTGGGCATCATTTTGAGTTTATGGTATTGCAAGTTTTGCCAGTTGATTTGAGGGGTGGGGACTATAACAATAGAGTTGAACTAGCTGAAACTAAATGGAGTACAAGAATGCAATCTGATAGAACACCTGAGCTCAATGCATCTGTGCCTTTAAAACCAGTTCTAAGGAAACGTAGGTTACATCAATAAATTATTTTATTGTTTAATTGAATGAGTTTTTTTATTGGATGTTTAATTATATTTAAATGTGGCTAGATTTGTTGTGTTTTAGGATCTGATGAAGCACCTAGTGTGAAAGCACTTTTCCAACTTTGAATAAAATACATGCTTTTAGTCTTAGTGGTCACCTGGAGTTTTTTTCTGCAACATATTTTACTTGATTATTAGGATTTGTGTCAGCATACATTTTCTGAAACAGAGGTATGCATCAGTGACCGAATGAGAGTGATGGTAAAGAGGTTTGCATACCTTTTGACCTTTCATTTGAAGAAATCTGGAAAAAGCCTAAAATCATGATCATCATCTTCTTTCGGCTGTTCCTGTTAGTGGTCGCCACAGCAGATCACCTGTTTCCATTTCTTCCTGTCCTCTGTATCTTGCTCTGTCACAACAACCACCTGCATGTCCTCTCTCACCACATCCATAAACCTTATCTTAGGCCTTCCTCTTTTCCTGTTACTTGGTAGCTTCATCCTTAGCATCTTTTTCCCAATATACTCAGCATTCCTCCTCAGCACATGTCCAAACCAATGTAATTGTGCCTCTCTGGCTTTGTCTCCAAACCTTCCAACCTGGGCTGACCCACTAATATACTTATTCC
Organism: Protopterus annectens; assembly: GCF_019279795.1. Lineage (NCBI taxonomy): Eukaryota > Metazoa > Chordata > Ceratodontiformes > Protopteridae > Protopterus > Protopterus annectens. The sequence continues at coordinate 1,309,307,931 of NC_056733.1, forward strand.
TAATCCTGTCCACCCTCGTCACACCCAGTGCAAATCTTAACATCTTTAATTCTGCTACATCTAGCTCAAACTCCTGCCTTTTTGTCAATGCCACTGTCTCCAACCCATATAACAAAGCTGGTCTCACTACCCTCTTGTAGACCTTCCCTTTCACTCTTACAGGTACTCGTCTGTCACAAATCACTCCCGACACTCTTCTCCACCCACTCCATCCTGCCTGTACTCTCTTCTTCACCTCTCTTCCACACTCACCATTACTCTGAACTACTGACCCCAAGTATTTAAACTCATCCACCTTTGCCACCTCTACTCTTTGCATCCTTACCATTCCTCTGTCCTCCCTCTCATTCACACACATTCCTCTTCTCTCTAGATAAATAGGAAATAAAGGCTGAAAAATAGGAACATAGTTTAATTATTGCTTTTATAAAATGATAAACTTGCTTAATTAAAAGGATTCGTGTTAGTATGAATTTTCTGAAGAAAATAATAATCTGAATCTCAAATGTATGACTTTATTTAGTAACTTTATTCTCCAATGATTGGCAACAAACCAAACGTTTTAGAAGTAAGGGACCAAAAAATAAACTAAATGCCTGGATATTTTATAAGTGCTATATTTTGGATGTAAAATGCTTCCTCCAACACCATTAACATATACTACAGCAAGTGTGACACATTAGGATGAAGAACTATTTAAATATTTAAAAAATTAATATAGTCATAGGCCTCAACCTGATGAGAGGCCAATGTGGAACAAAGACTATGGCAATGTGTTACAGTCAAAATGTGGAACACCCTATTTTTGCACTGCATGAAAAGTGTACCTTGACTATGGCCATGGCCTTTCAACCAAAATATACCCTATGTAATTGAAAACATCATAGGTTAAACAGTTTTATTTCCCCCATCCTTCTGTTCCTCAAATAATAAAGGAACTCGCCATGAGATATGTTTGCTGTAAATACTATATGAAGATCGTATTGCTGAACACTTTCCTAATAACACAGAACCTTTTTTTTACCAATTCCATTATGAAATGCCTTAGCAAAACCTGTACTGTTTGTATTACCAGCCTCTAATTATCAGATGTGCTTGCTTCACTTGCTCCTTTAAATCTGATACACAGATATTAATATTCATGATACACACTGTATATCTTCTCCCAGATATGTGCTCTTGTAGTTCAGGCATCAGAGCACTGGCCTAGTAAAAGTAGGGGTAATGAGTTCAAATTGCATCAAGCCCTCTGCTTGTACTTTAAAATATGGAAGCCATTTAGGGAGGTACATTTGATAGACAGTTTCAGTGCTCAGTGTGTAGCACATTCCGTCTTCCTTTAATGCAAGTAAAATCAAAAGGCTCTGAGTTCCATTCCCACAGCAAATGTTTGCCTTCTAGTTACAATACTGATACAACAATGTAGCCTAAGGAGGAAGCTGTACTATGTATGTATATATGGTGTTACATCATAGACACAAGGTACAGGTTTTAATTTATACCCTTAAAATGAAAATTGGGTAAGCTTAAAATGGACCACAAAGGCAATCAGTCTAGTACCTTACCTATCAACCTAGATGCACATTTTGTGCACTCTAACTAGATAGTGAAGTCCAAAACATAGCTCCAAGATGTTAAGGCCACAGAAACATAAACCTGAAATTGCAGTATGTCATATAATAAAGGTCATCAAAGTCTAATAAAATGTTGAGAAAGAGACAAAATGTTAGTATGGTGGCCAAATATCAAGTAAAACATTGCATATTTATTGTTAATATGTTAATTCTGTTTTGTCCATAAACCGTTTCAAAGAAGTGAGCCATTAATACAAACATCCTTGGCACAAAGCCTTTGGAAAAAGAGAGATGCTCATTTGTGTGAGTCTGGAGGCACAAACTACTAGTTATGGATGATGTCTCTTGTGAAAGAAAGCAAAGTATTAATAGCCATGTTCAAAATCATGTTCTTAAAATATGGACTACCTTTGAAGTAATTACAGGCAATGGTACACAGTTTATGCCAAGTTAGTTCCAACACTTTGTAAATAACTATGTTTTTATCCACACTATGCCTCTCAACTGCACTGCTTTTGGTGAAGTATTACAATTGTAAGCTTCTTTTCTGTCTCTTCCTATTTCTCCTTAGAAGACTCTGATTTTTGCTCTTTCATTTTTTTTGGTTGTAGAGCCAGTGAAAGAGGAACTCTTCTAAGTCAAAATGGAGTAAACCAACCAATACCAGAGTGCAAATGAAAACCTGTGATTTTTTTAAAAAGCCTGTACTGTATATAAACCAACATTTACTAGTAAATGACTGTTTGTGGAATCATATTGTACTGAAATCTGTCTGTGGAGCTGGTGTTGAACTACATCTTTTTGTTGTTACTGCTGAGCAGTAGACTGCCACTGTTGTATCTCTGAGGCTGCCACTGCTGGAATGATAAAGAGAGGGCTGGGAGACATCTGAGGTTATAGACACATACAACAGGATCCCTCTGTCCACTGGTACTGCCATGCCTGAAGTGTTCTGGATCTGTTGCTGTTGCCACACATGACACTGCACTGCTGCCTGCATACCGGTCAGTGGTTAAGGCCATACCTCTCAGCATATGAAGATAAATATTTATACCATTCAGTACAAGTGTATTGGTTATGTTTCTTAATTGCATTATCTTATGTAAAGGTTTAACCATTTAATAAATGGTTAAACCTTCACATAACACAATTAAGAAACATAATTCGATATCAGAAATAGTTACTTGATCAGTTTGTATACCGGGATGGTGATTGGCTGTAATTGCAGTATATGAGCCAATCAAAAATTGTGTAGCACAGCCAATGCTGTTCAAGGCAGAACAGCAAAGCAGCTATTTGATTGGTCCATATACTGAAATGCTGATCGGCAGTAATTGCGGAAAACAAATCAATCAATAGCCATTTAGTGGAGCCAAAGCTGTTCAATGTGGAACAGTGGCTTTGTTTATGTTTGAATGCGGAGCATTCCACATAATCCGGAGGACTTGGCTACTCAGAATATAGTACTTAAAAAAATAAATAAGTAAGTAAAACACAGCAATTTTACTGAGATCCCATTCTCAAAGTGCAATAATGCCTACCAGGATGGGTGTTAATGTGTAATTAACACCTTTCTAGGGGTGAAGAGGCCCTCCACCACACATTAACACACACCCTGTCAGCCTTTATTGCTTGCTTATTTTGCATACATTGTTTCAACAAATTCCATTTATTTCTATGAAATTTGCTCCTTCCATTTTCAAAATATCCCATTTCCATTAACCTTTAGCTCCTTTACAATATTTAGTACTTACTTATAGTTGGATTAGATTTAGCTTTCCATTTTCTTGTATTTGCATTTTTGGCAACCAATAGCATTATACTTAATTAGGTCTTACTATGTCTAGGCAAATCAGATCATATTTCCCAGTTAAGAAAATAATTTCCTTAGTTACAACCATTTGCTCTCCATAATTTCTAATAATACTCTAAGGAATTTTTAACACATGCCAACTTGTTTGTTACACTCCAAAAATGTGTTCCCAATAGCTCTCTCTTTCACATCACATCCCCAGAATATGCTATTTACCTTTGAGAAACTTTTCTCTGAAGTCTGTTTGGGGTATAAAAGTACCTATGCAAATACTTCCAAGCAAAAGTGCTAAATCCTCTGGACCTTGCTACACTTGGGAGCCATACAGATGTTGTCATATTGCTCCACTGTAAATTGCCTTTAGAGTCATTACTCTCAATCTTTTCTAATCTCCTCTGATTGATTCTTATAGTTATGGAATATTTTATATGCCCTACAAATTATCAGATTCCTTTCAAGAATTAAGTAAACACTCTACCAAAGCTGGTCTTACATTTAGCATCAATCATTTTCTTTATCCACCTACAATCCCTTTTTCCCATTTTTACACATGTGGTCAGGGTGTCTTTTTAACAGTGACAATCATCTAGAGCCAAAGTTTACAGTGCTGAGGGGCTAGCCCTTCCACGGTAGTTTTTCCGCAATACACTCACATGCACACTCACACGTACAGCCAATTTAGAGTGCCCAATCCACCTATTGCATGTCTTTGAAATGTGGGATGAAACTGGAGCACCTGGAGGAAACCACCATGAACAGGGTGAGGACATGCAGACTCCACACAGACGGCATCCCAGCTGAGAATCGCTTGCTGTGAGGTGACAATGCTATCTGTTGCACCACTGTGCCACCTCAATCCCTTTCTCTATCCTTTACACTAATATCAGTCCCCATTTCAGAAGGCAGTCTCTAAACTGCAGTCCACATTTCTGTTTGATATTATCCCACAATGGTATCTTTCCATCTCTTGTTATTTAGTCACAGCTGTTTTTTTCAGTTAGTGTTTGCTAGATTTTATTGCCTGTTAGAATTCCTGCATAGACAGTAATTCCAGTTGGGGGTAGTCTCATTCATTGATATTCTGTTACTGCCTATTTAAGTAGTACATTTTGGAATATTTTCTGCTTAAAACCTGGGCTTTGGCCAGCTAATATCTAGCTGTATTCAACTGGATGTATAAGAGAATTTAAGTACCTTTTATCTGCACTTTTTTCAAATAATACAGCATTTTAATTGATTTATTTGTGTTGCATTAAATATTAACTGCACTGGAAGTTTTGACTGTTTTTTTCAGTTAGTTTCCCAGCCACCCTCCCTGGTTTTGTTTTGGTGTTAATCTTGGTGGCTTTGAAACTGCCCGTCCCTTTTGTAAATTTGTATTTGGATATTCCTTCTGGGGCCATCTCATTTGCTCACTCAACTGAGTGCAGTGAGATCATATTCTGATTTCAGGCACTCTTACTGTATACAAAGAGAATATCTGGGAAAGAAAAAAATATATTAAGCTTGTTTCCTGCCTTTCCTGTAAGTGGTCTAGACTGTTTGTAGGCTTCTGAGCCCCCAAGCCCTTCTGTGTTGGAGGGAAGCCTTCTAGCTTAGTCTTTTTTTCTTATATCTAGCCAGTTTTCTAGTTTCAGCACTCAAATCTGTTTCTTTGAACTCATCACTTGTTCAGAACTCATTGTAAGCACTACATAAGCTGCAAATTACTACAGCACTCAACTTTCCTCACTTGTCTAGTGGAAAGCAGTTTTTAGTACTTAATAAATAAGCACTTATCCAGGCATGTCTAAGGGTCAGCTCCCAGTGATTTCTCCTGTCTACCTGATGAATCTGGGCATCTTGAGGCAATGCAGCAATTGCCTCATGTACACAGACAACCCTCTCCTCCTACCACCCAACACTACAATATGTGAGAGATGCACTTATATAGCCAAACATGAAGCAAAGCTCTCTTCACCCAAGACTGGACTAGACAGTCAAGAGGAGAGGGTAAACACTTGCACCACACCACACTCATCACATAGTCCCTCAAAATCTACACCACCAAAACACACACATAGAAACACAAAACACACACCTAAATTTGTGGAGGCTCTGAATAAAAACCTGCCCAAGCATCAGGGACCTCCAAAGCAGAAACGCAAGCAAACTCCACCCCCCCACCAACACAACCCAAATGACACATAGCCCACATACTTAGTGTGCCACTCAACCACAGCCCATAAGGCATAACAACGTACCCAACACTCTACTCATAGGTGACTCTATAGTCAGGCGATGTTCCACTCACCAGACTAAACAAGGAGAAAGTTACTGTCAGCTGCCTGTCAGGTGCCAGGATCCACCATATAATGCACACACTCAGGTTACTCCACAACAAGTACAAATATGACACTGTCATTGTCCATGTTGGTGTGAATGACCTGAGACATACCTCCCTGGACTACATGAAAAGAGATATGGAGGAGCTCTCTGATCTTGTAGCCCAGGCAGGTATGACCCTAGCCCTGAGTAGCATCCTGCCATCACCCAGAATGATACCACAGTACAAGGACAAAATGATTGACTTCAGCAATTGGCTAAGCTTCTGGTGTCATTCTAAGGGGATCCAGTATTTGTCTGCCTGGGACGACATGATCGACAGACCACGATGCTTTGCCAGAGATGGCCTGCACCTGTCACTCTTGGGATTCCAGATACTGGCTAAGGCTCTTGCCACCCCTATAGTGCCTTTTTTAGGCAAGGTTCAAATGACAAATTCACCACCGTAACAGGTACAAGCAAGCAAAATCTGTGGGTAATGCTACTCAACGCTAGAAGCCTAAACCTCAAAATGCACTCACTCGAGGCACTCCTTAAAATGGAGAACATCGACATCTGTGCAGTGATAGAGACCTGGTTCAAAGTTCCAGAGAGCATCTCTGCATTACCAGGCTATAATTCATACCACACCTTTCAGCTACCTAACCCGGAACGAAGCACTAAAGTTGGAGGCGTGTCCATATTCATTAAGGATATCCACACCTCCAGGCTAGTTGCACAGCATAATGCACCCGAGATTATCCATGTGCAACTAACTCTGGGCAAGACCGCAATCCAAATTGTAGCTTGCTACAGACACCCCACCAATCCCCAGGATTCCCACTCCTCATTTCTTGATACACTGGAAAGTATTAGGATACAACTCAACACCCTAATTGTTTATTTATTTATTTATTTACATTTGTTAACTGGGAGAGTCAGACTGGACACAGGTCCATTTTCAGAGGATGCCCGGGGAGAAAAGCTCCACATTTAAGTATTATTTGCATTATACAGTTAAAAAAAACATAGCATTTAACTATAGACATTAGTCCAGTTAAGGACGCAAGACAAGAAGAAAACAGATGTAAAACAGCTGTAGAGCATAGTACAATTTTAAAATATGGTGACATATACTAAACATGGTTAAAATGTAGTTGAGATTCATCAGTGAACAATTGATACAAACTGTTTTTGAGGTACATAACAGCCATTATCAGTTGTTGCTACAAGAAGTTAGCATTATGTGGTAGGTAGATGGGAACATGAGTAGCCAAGCTTGCTAAGAGTAGGTTGTTGATAGGGGTTGAGAGAGGTAGTGGGTGGGGAGAGTGGATGGTATTGGGGGGGGGGGTGTTGCAAGGGCATATCTGGCAAGTTTTGAAGTGTGATTTTAGTAAGGATTTAAAGTGGGTGTAAGAAGTTACAGAGGTAATTGAGGATGGGAGGGAGTTCCAGAGTTTGGCTATAGTGCAGGAGAATAATGCTTCTCCAGCAGAGTCAACGGTTCTTGTGACCTATAGGAGGTTTTTGTGGCTTGATCTTAGTGGTCTCGTGGTTATGTAGGGTTGGAGTTGATTCTGGAGGGATGGGACTTTTAGTAGTTGGTTTATTAGTTTGTGGGTGAGTGTGAGTTGGTACCATTGAAGGAGGTGGGGGAGCTCTAGCCAGTCCAGTTCTGCTAGTGAGAGACAGTGGTGAGTACGGTAGGAAGCCCCTGTGGCGAATTTGGTGATTTTGTTGTAGCAGGTTTCAAGCTTATTTAGATTGCATTGTCTAAGGTTAGTAAATATTGGAGAGGCATAGAGTAGGGTAGAGATAAGATGAGAATTTGCTACCAAAATTTTAGCTGCTTTGGTAAGTAGTTGCTGATTTCTATATAATGATCCTAGTTTTTTGTGCACTTTTTTAATGGTCATGGAAATGTGAATGTCAAAGTTCAGTTTATTGTCTGTTTCTACACCTAGTAATTTGGTGTGTTCTGTAGGATGGATGGTGGTGTTGTCTTTTGCTGTGATGTTAAAGTAAGAGCTGTCTAGGGTACGTTTGGTGGGTTGGAAGATTAGTAATTTTGTTTTGTTTGGGTTGAGTATTAGTTGAGCATTGGATAACCAGGTTTCAATAGAAGAAAATGCTTCCTGTGTGACTTTTTGCAGTTCTGGGAGAGAGTGCGATTTCAATTACCCCACCATTAACTGGGAAAACTACCCATGTACCAACTCTTTTGCTCAGCGTTTTCTGTAATTCATAAATTTCAATGCCTTGGATCAACTTATTCACACCCCCACCAGGGGCAGCAATATCCTAGACCTGGTTATTACCAACATGGGCAACCGGTGGTCCATATCAGAGGTCAATTTCTTGTTGGTCAGATCCGACCACAAGCTAATCACCCTAGACATCCACATCCCACCCCCACCCCCAATTAGGGAAACCACCATAAAAAACTTCTCCAAAACCAATTTCACACTTCTTAAGACAGAAGTGGCAAACTTCACGACACCCATGCAGATGGACAATAGAGGTACGACTGCTGAATCCTACACAAATGCACTTTATAAGCATTTACACGAGTGCATGGATCATGCTATCCATAATAGAACCAAGATGCTATCCTCCATAAAAAGGAAGCCAATCTGGTGGTCCTCTGCCATAAACAAACTCTACAACAAAAGAAAGAAACTGTTGCAAAAAAGAGTAAAATCCCATGACTGGAGGAACTCCCTGGTCAACCTCAGTAAGAAGGTGAGATCCCTCATAAAATCCTCCAAATCTAGTTACAAAAACAAAATTGCCACTAACTCTAAAGACAACCACAAAGCATTCTATAGCTATGTCAAGAATCTCAATGGCAACACTCAGATCTGCTCTGAGTTACAGCACAATGGCACTAATTATACAGAGCCAACTGATATTGCCACCATACTGGCAGATAGGTTCAGTGCTAACTTTACCCCCCTCTCACCCCCTAGAGGACCCATCTCTATACCGGAAGAATGCAATGTTCCTGCAATCACGGCTGCACAGGTAAAAAACACACTCGCCAAAGCCAAGAACATAGCATCCATGGGACTTGATAATATCCCAGGCTGCGTTCTACATGAACTACAGAATGAACTGGCATCTTACCTAAGTACCATGTTCAATCATAGCCTCACCTGAGGCTTTCTGCCCACTGTACGGTGCACCATGATGGTTATCCCACTCCACAAAGAGGGAGCCACGACAGACCCTGGGAACTACCGCCCCATTAGCCTTACAAGCCTGATCTGCAAGGCCATGGAACATATCATGATGGAACTCATAAACAAAGACATTGGTAATCTCCAAACTCTGGACCCTAACCAGTTAAGGTTTGTAAAAGGCAGATCATGTCTCCTAAATATGATTGACATCTTTGTAGCAGTCACCAACGCCATAGATGAGGGTAAGGTGATTCACACAGCTTATCTAGATCTCCCCAAGACTTTCAACACCATCCCCCACTCTGGAATTATAGATAAGCTCACTAAACCAGGTATAAAGCCCTATGTCACAAAATGGGTTGCCAACTGGCTCATGAACAGAACCCACACTGTGAAAGTAGCAGACTCCAAATCCGACTTCAGACCAGTGACAAGTGGAGTACCACAGGGTTCAGTCCTGGGTCCTCTCCTGTTTGGTATCTACTTCTCTGAAGTACAGGCTAACACAGAAGGTCTTTGGCTAACAAAGTTTGCAGATGACTGCAAACTAGGAGCCATAATCAAAACTCCTAATGATGTGGACATACTACAAAAGGGCCTCACTGAGACAGATGCCTGGTGTCAAACCCATGGTCTGAAGCTCAATGCCAAAAAGTGTATTGTCATCCCCTTTGGTAAAAACTCTGTACCCATGAACTACCACATAAGTGGTAATCTACTTAATGTCGAAAGTGTGATGAGACCTTGGGACACAGATGGACAGTAGTCTCTCCTTTGATAATCACATCGCCACAGTGGTCAGGAAATTCTTCTACGTGGCTCACCTCATCACAAAAGGTTTCTCATCCAGAAAAAAAGAGGTCATTGTTCCCCACTACTCATCACTCATTAGACCCATTATAGAGTACAATGCCCCTTTTGGTATGTACCTCACAAGACAACTACAACAACTGGAAAGGCCACAGAAATACCTCACAAAGTCTCAAACAGATGCCCTATGCAGACTGTCTCAAAAAACTCCAGCTTTACTCCGTCGCATATCTCCTACTCAGAGGCGATCTCTGCCTAACATACAAAGCTATGTCAAACCCAGAGCTGTTGGACATGCTCCACTTAAAGAAATCCCAATCCCTCTGAACTACACACTCTAGGGACCTAAACCTTGTCACCACAATAAACAGAACATGCTGGAGGGATAGATTCCTGTCCCAGAGAGTTCCCATACTCTGGAACAGACTACCTATCTGTGTCAAACAGAGCTCCTCATTAGCACTCTTCAAGAAAAATCTTGATGACTGGATGGGAAATAGGAAATTCACCCCGGGGATCACTTCTGTGGCTCTGCTCGACAGGGGCACAGGAAAATAATTTTCTTGGATGGCGAAAGCCAGGGTACCTGTTTGGCTAGGCTTATATAGGCCCTAGGGCCAATAGCCTAGTACCTACCTTTGAACCTATGAACGCCTTTGTACCTTTGCTTATTTTCTCCACTAAATTCTATCCCCTATACCTGTACATGCAGTCAACCCCCTTGCCAAAATATTCTTTCTTCATTCACATGTTTACTGAGTTCTTAGAATACTTTCTGATATTTAAAATGTCTTACAGGCTGCACAAAATAAACAGGTGATTGCCCTGGAACTATATTACTATTTTGCAGCATATCGAGCAGTCAAAGTCTGAAAAAACAATTGTATAAGCAATGGAAAGACAGCAAGCATGCCATGACGTTTGAACCAGTTCTTCTGTTATTACATAAGTTCAAAGGGACTGCTTTGCCTCGAAGAGTCTGAATTTTTAATTTCAACTTTCAATTTTTTTTAATCAGTTAAATGGCTTGGTATTTCCTTTTCAGTGAAGACCATGGCCAGGAAGGCAGTGTGTATAATCTGTTGTAAGTAATCCACCAATACTTTTTTGGGATGTGGGAGGAAGATGACCAAACAAAAAATAGTTCATATTGTTAGAACTCCAGACAATTACCAGAGATTACCAATGAACTTTAGAGTCTAGACCTGTGCAGCAGAGATCTTCACTATTTTAAACACTATACAACCCACAGACGCTCAGTTGTCTTTTAATAACTACCCCATAGTAACAGGTAAGCATAACAATTTATTTATTAAGAATATTTATGGTACAATGAATGCTTAAACATAAATGAATTTATCTTACATGAACTGACTTTTATTTTACCCTTGTGTTTAATTGTAGGTTAGGTACACTTGAGGTAAATATGAATTGACTGTTTTTATATTTCTCAACAACTATCACATTTCCCCTTACAACAAAATAATACAAAAATTCAGTTCAGCAGAGATTCTTATTACTTTCCTGAAAATTAACAAATATGTATGTATGTATGTATGTATTTATTTATTTATTTATTTCAGTTTGTTAACCGGGAAAGTCCATTGGGCCAAGGTAGCCCATTTTCAATGGAGGCCCGAGGAGAAAAGCTCCAGACAGAAAGACAATATACAATGTACAATGTATTAGTACAGCATAAGAGAACAACAGTTTAATATTCAATATACAGCAAGGCAAGATTTTACATATCTTGAAATATATGAGCTGAGTCAATCACTTATAAGATATTAGCAAAAGCAATAAATTTATGTTCATTTAATTTAGGCAAAGGAATTTTAAAGAGATGAACTGAAGCAGTGGCAGAGATTAGAGTAGAACAGAATAGGGATAGGTATCAGGAATCAGGTAGGATGGGTACAGGAGCACTCCCAGAGGGAGTAGAGGTGAGAGTGGAGTAGGGTTTTAAAGGATGGTAGATTAGTGGTAGTTCTAATGTAAGGGGGAAGAGAGTTCCATAATCTGGCAAGGGAGAATGATAGTAGAAGTTGCCCTGGTGCATGTAAAGGCTTGTAAAGTTCTAAGAGGTTCTGATTTGTGGATCTAAATGTTCTATGCGACTGGTGAAATTTTAGGGAAGAGGAGAGTGATGGACAGTTAGAAGGTTTGAAAATTAGCTTATGTGCTGTAGTTAGTTGAAATTTAGGTAGCTTGGGAGTTCCAACCAATTTAGAGCATGTAGGGAGTTGCAATGGTGAGTACATGATTTGGATCCTGTGGCAAACTTTGAAATGTTGTTGTAACATGAGGGAAGTTTAGATTTTAGGGATGATTGGAGGTTAGAGAGTAGCAGAGCTCCATACAAAAGGGAGGGTAGGAGGTAGGTGGCAGATAGGAGTTGTCTAGAAGACAGAGAAAGGTAGCGCCTGTGTCGATAAAGTATACCAAGTTTTTGATGAGTCTTTTTAATATTGGTTTATAGGTGGATATCACATTTTAGCTGGTCATCAATAAGAACGCCCAGAAGTTTTGTATGGGGAAACTATTTCAATAGTTGTTTTGTTTAGGCTAAGTATAGAGAAGGATGCTTTGTCAGCAGCAGTATGTCTTGAAGGGGTAAAGATCATTATTTTAGATTTGGAGGCATTTAAGGCTAGGTGATTGTCAAGCATCCAGGACTCAGTGGAGGAGAAGGCTTCTTGCATAAGGTTTATTAGTAAAGGAAGAGTTTTGGTTGAGCAGATGATAGTGGAGTTGTCTGCATATTGCACCAGTTTAGCATTGGGGATCTTTTGGTGGAAATCATTGATGAAAATGTTAAATAGTAAAGGACTCAAAATAGAGCCTTGGGGTACGCCTGTTGGGGTGTGAAGTAAAGAGGAAGTGCAGTTGTTCCATTTTACAGCTTGTTCCCTGGCTGAGAGATAGCTGGAGAACCATTTGATAGATGAAGAGGAGAGATTAAGATGGGAGAGTTTAGAAAGTAGAAGCACATGAGAGACAGTGTGGAAAGCTTTAGATAAGTCGAGGAGGAGCGTAGAAACTATGTTCCCAGAGTCACGAGTAGAGTTAATGATTTTGAGGAAGGAAAGAAGGGCAGTGGTGGTGCTATGTCCTGGTATAAACCCGTGTTGGGTAGGAGTTAGGAGTTGGTTGTCCAACAGGTAGAGTAATAGTTGGAGGTGAATACATTTTTCGAGTATCTTAGAGACAGGGGATAGGATAGCAATAGGGCAAAAGTTGGAGATTGAACAGTTTGTACCACCTTTATGGAGGGGGATAATGAAGGCTTTTTTCCAGAGGTATGGTACATAGGACTCCTGAATGGAGCGATAGATTAGGATGCAGATTGGAAGGGCTATGCCATCAGCAGCTAGTTGGAGAAAGTTGGATGGAATGTCATCTGGGGCATTAGAGCAAGGTTTTAACTTTTGTAGGAGCTTTTTTATAGTGTGGGTAGGAATGGATTTGAGAGTAAAAGGGGAAGACTTAGGGTTCATGGATGTTAAGTTTTTGTTATCAGTTAAGTTGGGGGGGTGTTGTTAAGGAAAGAAGAGGTGAGTTTGCCTATGGAGTCAATGAAAAAGGAGTTAAATTGGGTAGCTAGGTGGAGGTCTGGTGTGTTTGGGTCAGGGCAAGGGTTCCCTTTTTTGCCTGGGGATAATATTGATGAAATACTATTCCAAAATTTTCTTGGGTTGGTTTTATGATTATTTTGAAGTTTAAGGTAGTAGGATTTGCGTTCAGTGGCTATTTGTTTTTTTACTTGATTTCGCAGTTGCTTGTATTCGGCAAGAGAGTTGGGAGTTTTACATTTTTGGTAGTATTTCCAGATTTTATCTCGGTGATGGATAAGTAGTTTTGTGCCTTTAGTTAGCCCGGGGGCTGTTTTGGAGCTGAGTCTTTTGGTTCTACTGGGGGCAAAGTGGTTAAGTATATCAGTGAAAATTCTATTGAAATGTGAGACTGCGGCATCTAAAGCGAGGGACTTTAGAGGGTTCCAGTCTATCTGTTTTAAGGTATTAGAGAGGGGGTTAAAGTTTTGCATGTTGCGGGTGGTAATGTGTCTGTGTTGAAAGAGGATGGTGGACGGGGAATGGCATATGTAGGCAGGAAGATGGTCACTAAGGGAGTCTGCGAGAGTACCACTATCAGAAACTCGGTTTGGGTAGGAGACTGGTATCCAGTCAAGGATGCTACCCATGGTGTAATCTTTATTTGGTCTAGTAGGGGTTTTGATTAGCTGTGTGAATTGATATAGATTGATGCTTTGAGAAGGAGTAGATGAGTCAGTTTATGTTGACATCGCCTAGGATTATCGTCTCACTATTTATGTTGGACGTGAACCAGGCAAGAATATCTTCCAGTATAGAGATATTGTTACCAGGAGGAATGTACAGGGAGGCAATGCATAAAGTTTTATTGTTATTTACTTTGAGAAGGGTGAGGGTTAGCTCAGCAGTGTCAAATGAGGGTATGATCTTAGTATAGGGTGTTACTGTTAAAGAGGAGGAGAAGAGTAAGGCTACTCCTCCACCTTTCTTTTGAGGTCTGTCACTTCTTATAAGTTTATAGTTAGGGGGCATAATTTTGGTATCTTTTATGTGTGGTTTTAGCCAGGTTTCTGTGATAGAGACAATATCAGGTTTGTTATGAGAGATCCAGGTGTGAAAGGAAGGTGTTTTATTACAGAGGCTCCTGGCATTAAGTGTGGCAAGGAGAAGAGATTTGTGTTGCAGGGGAGAGCTATGTGAATGTGGTTTAGAGGTGGAGTTCTTTACATCCCTCCTGGTGACAATACAGCTATACTGGAATATATCATACACTGGATATCCTAATTCCACACAAAAAAATGCTACTAGTTGATGTGAATGCCAATTGGTTGGACATAAACTCTAACTCTCCTACGTCTAGTATGAACTTATATGGTTTCACATAGATAATTAATAGCCCCACACATTGCAGCAAGACATCAAATTCCCTATTAGACTAGATCCTGGTATAAGACCCTTGTAAATACACCACCTCAGGTACAATTTATTTATTAATTTATTCATTTATTTATTTAACATTTGTTGACCGGGTTTGTCCGACTGAGCTGAAGAGCCTCTTTTCAGGGGAGGCCCGGGGAGGAAAGCTCCAACATGTTATACCATTTTTATTATAAATTAGCATTAAACAGCAATGTTACAGGATTATTACGAGGCATTAAGTAGCAATACAATGTTATACAATGTCAATAATCAGGAGTATAGCAAAACTATTTCAAGATGTATAAAAATAAATATGTCATTAAGATGAATATAGTTTTTGGGGTAAGTGGTTACAAAAACCCAGTTTTATCATAATGTAGTTGCATGAAGGCAAGACAGTTACAATTGAATGTTTTTCTGAGATGATTTGCTTAATAGATTTTAGAAGACAGTAGAAAGAGTAGTCAAGGAAGATTAGAGAGAGCTAGTGAGAAGAGTGAGTTAAGGGCAGAAAGTAGATTAAGGTATGAGAAGTAGGGGATGTTTAAGGAGGGAGAGTGCAGTGGCAGGACCAGTGACTTTTAAAATGCTCTTTCGTGGCGGTCTTAAATTGTTTAGGATGTGTAAGGGTCCTGATTTCTAGTGGGAGGCTATTCCAGGCAATAGTGGGGTGATACCTGTATACGTTATGTCCAAATTTAGACTTGGGTTTGTAGATTTCTAGTAGGTCTTGATTAGAGCTTTGGAGAGGTCTGGAGGGAGAATAATGGGAGCATTACTACCATTACTACCAGTAATTATTACTACCATTACAACCAGTAATTATTACTACCATTACTACCAGTAATTATTACTACCATTACTACCAGTAATTATTACTACCATTATTACCAGTAATTATTACTACCATTACTACCAGTAATTATTACTACCATTATTACCAGTAATTATTACTGCCAGTAATTATTACTACCATTATTATCAGGTACAATGTCAGATTCTCCCAGTGATCATCTCCCGATCTATACAACCAGGCATCTCATACATCCACTTAAACAGCATGTTTAGAAAACAACACATGACCTTTCCAAGTTTAATCCAGGAATGTTCATTGCTACTCTATCATCTATTAAGTCGAACTTCCTGAAAGTCCTACCTTTAGATAATGCTGTAAATGAATTCAATACAACTTTCCTGAATATAAGAGACTAAAAACAAATAATGCAATTTGGCTGTCCAAAAAGAGTAGGGTGCTAATGCAGTATAGAGAAAAAACATGGAAAAATGGGAAACAATATAAAACACCACTATATCTTGAAAACATCTGAATATTTCACAATCGTACTAAAAAGCAAAAAAAAAAAAATGAAGACAAAAAACTTTAATATAATAGCTTTCAGAATAGTAAACACAACCTTAAAAATGTATGGACATTAAAGAAATCTTGCAATCTGCCCAAAAATTCAACCCTAATCCCTCTCCAAATAACTCACCACTCAAAACCACAATACAATTCAATTCTTATTTCATAGATAGTATAGCATCTCTAAACAAGGATTCCCCAGCATCTAATCCTAACCCTGCCCAGCAGCCACGTCACCACATCCACTTTTACTTTCATACCTGTGCCCACATCCTATATATAACTACTTTTAAACAAGCTCAAACCATGCTCTACTTCAGCTGATGGCCTTCTAAAGTGAGTAGCTTAAAGCAGCAGCCAATAGCATTGCCTATCCTGTCTCATTTCTTATAAATAGGTCAGTCCAGGAATCCCACATTACTCTCACTGGAAAAAGTCACATATTATCTCTCTGCACAAAGGAGACAATTCAGCAGACATTACTAACTTTAGACCTATAGCAGTTTTATCCCTTCTCTCTGAAACTCTTAAAAAGCTATTCAAAAACAATTGCTGAACTATATCCTGCAGGAAGACAAGAACAAAAAGAAAGGAAAAGTAATGCAAAAAAGGCTAAAGGCAAGAGACAACAGGGAACAGGCAAAAATAAGAGAAATAGATCAGAAATGTGAAACTCAATTCAGAACTGCAACAAATGCATAGTCAGATTCATGTCATACAGAGATGACATGCTGGCTGTGCCTCTGATCACCCTGAATTAACTAGGAACACAAGCACTAGAATAAATGATGAGGGAGGGCTGGAGTGTGCATAAAATGCTCGCTTACCCACTTAGGGGTCAACAAGGTAGAATGGCATACTGCAGTGTTAGCAGTTACTGGGGAGAGCTGTGACTGGCATGTTCCATAAGGGCTGGGGATATGTGCTCAGCTCTTCCAAGCTGTATGCATCTATAGCCATGGGGGGCAAGTGTGTGAATGTGCACATCCTCAGAAGAAAGCAAATTTTATTTATTTATTCAATTTGGTGACCGAGGTAGAGCACTGATCCAAATGGACCTATTTCAGTCTCAGCCCTGACAAGTATAAATGACAGCAGACAAGCAAGTTAACATGAAGTGTTACAAATACAAACAAAATGCTGTGTGATGATAGGAATTAATGAATAACAGTAATAATAATAATAATAATAATAATAATAATAATAATGTACACACTACATGGGGACAATAGGAAGGGATGGTTAGAATAAGTATGGAAGACGAAGAAGAGAGTGAAACAGTGAAGGCACAAGTGTAACAGACAGCAAAAGTAACGGCAGACAGAAATGAACTATATACAATATATACATTAAATACAATGTGGAAGAGATGTCACATATTAGTGAAGGGAAATAACGTGAGGAAAACAAAGGAGCCTGACTGGTGAAGGGGAGAGTGGGGATTAGGTGATGTGTCCAGAGAGAAAGCATTTGCAAATTGTCTGGGACTTCAGATCTTTAAACTAAGCACAAAATGATGGACGCAGTGTGAGATCGTTAAGGTTACTAGGGAGGGATTCTCAGAGTGTGAGGCCTAGGATGCTGAAGGAATGGTTAGTGTAGTGAAGTCTGGTTATAGGATATTGAACAAGTGGATCAGAGTTATTAACAGTTCTTATACCGTAACTGGGGGGGTTGGGGGCTTCCATTTGTACAAGGATACCTCAATGTACTTAGGCTTATATTTAGTTGTATACTGTTCGTGTAATTTCATCATACAGTTTGATTTAAATACTGTTTTCATTTCTTTGAATTCTGTGGTAACTAATTTTGATTATTCTTTTTTTTTAATAATTTAATCATTTGTAGCTGAAAATGGATTCTTTACATGAGTATGCCATTAATGTGACTTGCTAAAGCACAAGTATTTTGTACAGTGTACTAAATGCTATCTGTATATAAGGGCAGCACTTGATAACATTGGAGACTTTTGTTCCTCATGTCAAAAGTCTGATGATTTTTAACTATTATTAGTAGTAAATCTAGGCTGCACTCGTGCAATTGACACAGCTTAGAAAACTGTTCTTATGTATATTAATGACAGGGTGGATGAAATAAATAATGACAGACAAAGAGCAAATAGAGCACATTTAGGAAAGGAAGTCTCCGCTGCCTGTAGAGTTCGGTTAACCTCTATTAAACATGATACAACTAATAACAACTCTGGAATTCAGGACATAAATATTCAGCAGTCATATTAACATATTAATGTCTGTAATGCAAACAGAATATATACTAAAAAGGACAATGCTGTGTTATATAGCACACACAGATGACAAGGAATGCTAACATTGTTTAATCAGAAAGCATTCAGTTTACAGAAAAAGGCATCATTTTTTTCCAGCAGAGATGGTAGAGAAATGAGACAAGCAGAAAGTTAGGAAGAAATCAAATATGAGCTTGAAAGGATTGAAGAACATTAATGCAAGAAAAAAAGAGGAGAAAGACCAAAGTTGACAACATGGTTCAACCTGTGGAAATACAAAGACAGCTAGATGAGAATTGTATGCTTCCAAATGAAATAAGCGATGATATCGGTGAAATTAATAAGAGTGATGGTGATCATGATAACGCCTCTGTAATAACTGATATTGCAGACAATACTGAATTAGATACAGTAGCTTCTCCAGAGCTTGTCAGAAATTATATACTAGTATTTGGAGAATCAGGTGTTAGAGGAACTTATACTTACATTTTCAGAGAGGACAAAGAATATTGAATAGTGTTATGCTTGCCAGGAACAAAAATACAGGATGTGAGTAAGACCTCAGGATGGTTTAATGTAAGGAAGTATGGAGCTGTTTTTATTCATGTTGTTACAAATGATCTCATCTTTAAGGACTTTCTAACTGTTAGTAGGGAAATTACAGCCCTCTTAGTATAGTTTGTACAAGTGTTAGGACATATGTTTCACAAATCACATATAGAAAGGAGAGTCAGGCCAGCCTGATTGAAAAGATTTTTCAGAAAATAGCCCATTTAAAAAAGTAAAAATGTGTAGAGCACCCAAGCTTAATTATGAGCAGAGAATGTTTGCAGCAGATGTTGTTGTATCTTTCAGCTTTTCCCGGTTAGGGGTCGCCACAGCGAAACTCCGGTCCGCTAATGATTGGCAGCAGATTTTTACATGCCGAGTTGCTAGCCCTGACGTACAACCTTCAACGAAGGTACGCCCATTCACACATGTCTTCACACAGAAGACGCTTTAGCTGAGAATTGAACAGGACAACGTCTTGATGTGAGGCGACAATGCTACCGCAGCACCAACACCGCATATATTGCAATATTTGCTAACACAAGGCAGATTTTTAGCCAGGTCAGAAATGAAGCAATTCGCTGATAGCAACATTTGATGTACCTGTGCTGATGGTTAACGCTAGGAGTATTAATAATTAAAGTTTGTTTTTTATTGAAAAATGTGCTACATTCCCACAAGCTAGATGTTATTATTGTTTATGTAACACAGTTAAAGAGCAACAACTGGAAACCATTTCTGTCAGGAAATATAAGTTTTTACTGCAACAGACATTCTAACAAAAAATCAGTGAAGGTATTATTATATGGATTAAAGATTGTTACAAGATCTGCGATTATTATATGATCAACAATAACACCAGTAGTGTAGAGTGTGTAACACGGAAAATCACGACAACATTGGAACATATAACAGTTATTGGACTGAACATTAAAATCAAGTGCTAATAATCTAGAAGAATTTGAACATTTCTTCCTTGAAACACAGGAGGGAAAATAATAATAGCGGATGGGGACTAAAATGTACCAGAAACAGGCTGGAAGAATATTTATTCAACATTTTAAGGAAATTGTTTACAGCATATATTCAAGAGTAAGAATTGCTTCAGACTGTATAAAAAACTACAAAGGAGTGGAGTATATCGGACACTGTGTTCCTAAGGAAATGACTGTTATTTCATGTCAAGTTGCACCACCATTGATGAGCAGTAAACACTTAAAATTACTACTAGATAATTCTGCCAAACTGAAATCAAAAACAATACACAGAAGATTAATAAACTATATGGAAGCAAAATAGTCACTATGAAAAAACTAATTTGAGTGATTCATTCAGTGGAAAAACTGCAGGAGGAATGTGGCAAGTTTTGAAAGGGAATTTTTTTGAATGTTAAAAAAATAAATAAATAATTGTTTAACACCAGGATCTATGTACACAAGGTCAGGAGGATACAATTCCATACAAGCAAGATATGTAACTGAGATGAGAAACAAAAATTTTAAGAGATGGAAAAAAAAAAAAAAAAACAAGTTGGACAGACAAATTAAACATTGTGTGAGACACGATCAAGAACATTTTGAAAAAAATGTATACAAAAATATGAGGATAATAAGAAAGCATTTAATAAATGTAAGATTTGGTAGGAATAAAGGCATACAATTTGATAACATTTATGTAGATTTTAAAATGCATTCTCATAGGATTCTAGGTGTTTGCTAGGCTAATGACTACAATGGCCTTTTTAAGCCTAGCCATGCATCCTAAATATCTGACAAGTTCTGATACCCTTGATAAGTGTAAGTAGGGGCTTGGGAGATGAAACATTTACAAGCAGGAGCCTAGGGAATGAACTATTTATAGGCTATATGTGTCCATTAGAGACATATGTGCCAAACCAGGGATGAATTTCCTGTTCCCCATCCAAATGTCCAAGTTAAACTTGAGTTATGTTAGGGAGAAACTCTGCTTCTCATGGATGGGGAGCCTGTTTCAGAGATGGGGTAGTCTTTGGGATACATACCTCTCTCTCCAGCAGGTCATATTTATATCACAGGCAAGGTTTAAGACCTCAGAGCAGGTGATTCTGGAGTGGTTTGTTTTCATGGATATGCAAGAGGTCCATCAGAGTGGGGTATGACAAATGCCATGTATGCCAGGCATAGATCTCCTCTCAAAAGCCTGTAAGACACATAATACAGGGATAGGGCCTTGAGATGGTCTGCACAAGAAATGTTGCTTACACCTTGTATGTTTTTAGTGAGGAACCTTTCTGGACATTCCAGTTGTTGGATATGCCTGGTTAGGTGCATACCAAAGGGGATATTGTAATCAATGATAGGTCTGATGAATGCCAAATACATTGGACTAATGACTTCCTTGGACTTAGATGCCATACCTTTGTTTATAAGTTGCGCAATATAGAATGATTTCCTCACCACTGTAGACACTTGTTGATCAAAGGCTAGATTACTGACAAATGATGATCAAAGGCTAGATTACTATCTATGTGTGTCCCTAAGTTTCTGACTACTGGGTCATCTCTTAGGGATGTATTGTCAATATGACAGTTACCATGGGTGGATGACTTCCCAAAGGATACTATTATGCATTTCTTGGCATTTAGTTTTAGTCTGACATCAGTTTTTTATTTGGGTAAGCCCTTCCTGGAGAACATTTGTGTTGCTGGGGGATTCAATGGACGCTCCTAATTTGCAATCATCTGCAAATTTAGTCAGCCAAAGGTCACTTACATTGTCATTAACTTCAGAGAAGTTAATGCTATAAAGAAGCTGTCCCAGGATTGATCTCTCAGTGACTCCATGTGTAAATGGCCTCTTTGTAGAGGTGGGCTCCCCATTACTAACTTCCTGGGTCCTGTTTGTGAGTCAGCTGGCTATCTATCAGGTGACATAAGGGTTTGTACCTAATCTCTTGAGTCTGTCAACAATGCCCAAGAGGGGTATTGTGTCAAATACTCTGGCTAGGTCAAGGCAGGTAATATGAACCATTTTGCCCTCATCCATTGCTTTGGTGCCTTTCTCAATGAAGTCCACTAAGTAGAGTAGGCATGACCTGCCCTTAATGAAACCAAATTGGGTCGGGTCCAGTGTCTGGAGATTTCCTATGCCATTATTGATAATTTTTTTTATTATTCTTTCCATTGATTTGCATATGAGACTAGTGAGACATACAGGTCTGTAGTTTCTAGGTTCTGTTGATGGTTCAGCTTTGTGCAGAGGGATGACAGTTTCTGTTCTCCATTCATGAGACATGAAGCTTGTTTGGAGACTATTGTTAAACAGAAATTCTAGAGGGCCTGATAGGTCATGTTTCATGCTATTTAGAAGGTATCCTAGGATATTGTTTGAACCTATTGATGCAATGCTATTGGCGTTAGACAGAGCATTAAGGATGTGCTCCCTAGTGATAGCAGGAGGACTTATATTTGATGGTATTTCCTGAGGAAAGGTTGGGGGGGGTAAAGTTGGAGCTGAATTTGTTGGCCCGTAGATTTGCTATATATTCTGGCTCAGTATAGGTGACTCCATTAACAATGAGCTATGCACACAACTGTGTATTGCCTTTGAGGCTGTAGACATAGCTAAAGAATGCCTTGTGAATGCCCTTGGCCTGTGAGAACAAGTTTACCTCAAATATGG
Organism: Protopterus annectens; assembly: GCF_019279795.1. Classification (NCBI taxonomy): domain Eukaryota; kingdom Metazoa; phylum Chordata; order Ceratodontiformes; family Protopteridae; genus Protopterus; species Protopterus annectens. Next base: position 1,309,330,403 of record NC_056733.1, read on the forward strand.
CAGACTTGATTTGCCATCCAAGTTGTTTGTTTAGTTTGATGAGAGTGCTTTTATTCTGAATTTATACAAATATGAAGAAAAGTATTTAATGAATTCCCCTGTATTTTACCAATTGTCTTCTTAACACCAGACTTCTAGATCATATTTCTGTTGTGTGGAGAGGATGCAAGGAATATTTGGTGGAATTTATTCAGTCCTTGTCTAATACCACAGTTTTTTTTAATTTGTGTCCCATTTAACAGTTAATGATTTTAACTACCTTGATGTCTTTGTATATAAGAATAGAATTAGGTAGATATCTATCTAAAATGTATCGGAAGCTGACGTACTGTAATTCTTTTTCTCCATTTCAGTAGTGAACACCCCTTATCACAAAAAAGAAGCATCGTTAAAAGCCAATTGGTGTGAGCTGCACAAACAACTTTGAGGATTTTGTGGAAGAAAGTGATAACTTAAAGAGGATGTTTTTATAAAGGAGTTGTCCCAACCATTTTTTTGTCCAGTATTGTCTCTGAGGTTATTACTGGTTAGGGTAAGAAATCTGTGCCTATTTTAAAAGGGACAGCTGATGTTGATAACACTAATACCCACACTGATGTTAATAATACAAAACATCAGAATGATGAACGTTACAGTTCTGCAATTTGTTGAGAATTTAATGAGGAGTATTCTGACATAAAGGAGATTATTTGTAGATATGTAGATATTGGGACTTATTCAGCCAATTGCCTGGCACATTGGAGGTATTTAAGAAACCCTTGAAGTTCACATGTAAGAAGGGACAATGTTTAAAAACATTTATGAGAATAATAGAGGGCAGCACATACACTGGATTAATGGAAAGGCTGGGACGTACAAGTGTGGTAACTGTAAACAATACCCTTACATTAGCAATAAGGAAGTCATACATTTGGAAAGTCATAGAAGAGATTTAATGGTCCAGAGTCACTTTAATTGTTACACTTTTGGGGTGGTCTATATCGTAATTTGCTCATGCAATGTCTTTTACATTGGTAAGACTGAGATGGCCTTAAGAAATGCATATACAAGTATGTTTATGGCATTAAACACAAGTACCGAGGATTATATTGACAACTTTTATTGCAGGCTAATAGACTCCCCTGGCTTAAATGACATGGTTTCCATTGCTGCTGTTTTAAGATTAAGAGCTGCAAAATTATAACCCCTATATTTTTCAGCACTGTGTAATTTAAATATTTTTAATGTTTTCACTCTGTCTTCAAGTATCCTTCATTGGTTTTGTTTCTAACAATTTGAATGTATTTAAGTAATTAATAATAATAATAATACGAGTGAGTAGCCACCACGATAATAAAGGAAACATGGCTGTTGAATTTATTAACATTTATTGCACAGTACAAATAAAAAAGATGAGCGCTTTCGTGTACTGCCAGGTACGCTTCATCAGATCTTAAAACACATCCATTCAAACTTCCTTTTATATAAAAACAAGGGGGTATAATACTTTCATATTAACTAATTAATTAATTAATCAAGCAATTGCTTAAAATCACAATTACTTAGATGCACTCAGTAGTTCATCAACACTCTAACCACAGCTGCAAATCTGCAGGCATATATTGCAATCACAGTTGCTCAAATAAACTAAATAATTCATAAACGCTCTAACCACAGCTGCAAATCTGCAGACATACACTACATCATCTCAAAAATATAATGAAAAATAACGCATTTATAAAATGAAATAAATAAATAAATAAATATTAATACTTATGAATCATATCTAGAACTTACTAAGATGTGTTAATTTGTGTTTTATTATGATTTTTCCTAGGATAGAGTTTTATATGATGTTATTATATGATTTATAGATATACACATTTACATATGTATACATATTATGTATTTTAGACGGATATGTCTTTTGTACATTTTATTTAATTGTATCTTTAGTGTGTATTTTTGTTTAGGAAGGGGTGATTATTAATATTTATTTATTTATTTATTTCATTTTATAAATGCGTTATTTTACATTATATTTTTGAGATGATGTAGTGTATGTCTGCAGATTTGCAGCTGTGGTTAGAGCGTTTATGAATTATTTAGTGTATTTGAGCAACTGTGATTGCAATATATGCCTGCAGATTTGCAACTGTGGTTAGAGTGTTGATGAACTATTGAATGCATCTAAGTAATTGTGATTTTAAGCAATTGCTTGATTAATTAATTAATTGGTTACTATGAAAGCATTATACCTCCTTGTTTTTATATAAAAGGAAGTTTGAATGGATGTATTTAAGATCTGATGAAGCATACCTGGCAGTACGCGAAAGCGCTAATCTTTTTTATTTGTACTGTGGGATAGCACAATCCATGTATTCTTGTAGGTGCCCGTAGAGTGCATTAGTACAGGATTTTGCAGCTTGGACAGCATTATCTTTTAGCATGGGGGCTTTGAAACTTCCCACCTCGGTCTTAAGTAACATGAAGCTTGCTTTTGAAAAGTTTTTCATGGTGGTTTCTTTGACCGGGGTGGTGGTGGAATGTGGATATCCAGAGTGATTAGTTTATGGTCAGATCTAACCAGCGAGGGGTTGACCTCCGGTGTGGAACATCGGTCGCCCATGTTGGTGATGACCAGGTCTAATATGTTGTCACCTCTGGTGGAGGTGTTGACCAGTCGATCCAGGGTGTTTGAGTTTATAAATTCTAGGAAATGTTGGGCAAGGGAGTTTGTATTTGAGTAGTTCTCCCAGTTAATGTTTAGGTAATTGCAATCACCCAATATCAGGGTGTTTGGTAGGACCTTTATGTTTCCCAGTGTTTCCAGGAATGTGGAGTGGGGGTCCTGGGACATGGCGGGTGATCTGTAGCAAGCTATAATTTGATAGCAGTTTTGCCTGTTGTTAGTTGCACATGGATGATCTCTGAAGCATCATGCTGTGCCACTAACCTGGAGGTGTGGGTATCCTTGATGAATATAGATACTCTCCCGCTGTTTGTATTTCGGTACGGGTTTTGTGGCCAAAATGTATGGTATGAGTTGTAGCCTGGAAGTGCTGGGGTGGTCTCTGAAGCCTTAAACCAGGTTTCTGTTACTGCACATATATCAATTTTCTCCATACTGAGGAGTGCCTCGAGTGCATGCATTTTGAGGTTTAAACTTCTGGCATTGAGTAGCATTACCCTCATTTTTTTGTTACTTGTGCTATTTATGGTGGTGGGTTTGTCTTTTGACTAGAAAAGGCACTATAGGGGTGGCAAGATCCTTGACCAGTATTCGAAAGCCTAAGGGTGACAGGTGCAAGCTGTCTCTAGCGAAGCAGAATGGCTTGTCTAGCATGTCATCCCAGGCTGACAGACACTGGATCCCCTTTGAATGACACCAGAAGCTTAGCCAGTTGTTGAAATTGATCATTTTTTCTCTATACCGTGGTATCATTCCTGGTGAAGGCAGGATGCTACTCAGGGTCAGGGTCATACCGGCCTGGGCTACATGATCAGAGAGCTCCTCCATGTCACTTTTCATGTAGTCCAGGGAGGTATGGCTCAGGTCATTATTATTATTTTTAAATATTATTTATTTAATATTTGTATTTTCATACCATTGTACTTCTTTATGGTTGATCTACAACCACTATTACAGTATGCTTCTTTACACCTATGGATTATACAACTATTATTGTTGAATATTATGTACATTTATACTTTCATGTGGTTTGTTATTTGGCATTTTGTTATACTACCTTTTGGCTTGTTTTTTGATATGTCAACATCTTTACTTTCTTTATACTTAACATAGTAGGAATTAGGTTTCTTTATATTCTTGGACTATTGAAACCTATACTATTTTTATTACATTCTCATGTTATATCGGTACAATTATATAGTCATTACATGATGTACATTTATATCAATTGTGTTGATATCTGTTTTCTGCAGATTTCATTTTTATGATTCTTACATGGATCCTGGTATTTTCACTATTTGCAATGGCATATTATTAATCTCATGTTCATGTATAAGTTTATTACCAATGTGTATATACTCATGATCCTTGCTTAATTCTCTGATATTATTTTATGTGTATTCTCAAATATACATGATTATATATTACTATCAAGAAATGTTTTTCACTAACCCTTATTACAGCTATGTATCATTTTATTTTATGTTGTCACTTTATGTATATGTAATTAGCACTCAGGAGCGGGAACATACCATGTTTCCCATTGGTTGGGGATGCGTATAAATATTTATGTGCTTTTTGGCTTTGTAACATTGATTATCTTTCACTGATGAAGGCATTTTCTGCCAAAACCGGTTTGAACAATAAAGCTATGTATTTTGATTAGCTTGTTGGTGTGTTTTGGTTTCAAGAGCTCCGGTTCACACATATGCTGGCCAAAAGTTGTTTCAGGTCATTCACACCAACATGGACAATAACAGAGTCATATTTGTACTTGTTCTGGAGTGACCTGAGTGATTGTGTTATGTGGTGGATCCAGGCACCCGACAGGCAGCTAACAGTAACCTTCTCCTTGTAAAGCCTAGTGAGTGGGAAGCCAGTGTGCCTGATTATAGAGTCACCTATTACTAGTGTGCTGGGTATGTTAGTTTGCCTTAAGGGCTGTGATTGCTTGGCACACTTGTTTTGTGAAGTATGTGTTTCATGGTTTGTGTTGGGGGGTGGAGTTTGCTTGGATGTCTGCTTTGGAGGTCTCTGTTGCTTTTGCAGATTTTTATTTAGAGCCTCCGAGTATGTTTTTGTGTATTTATGTGTGTTTTTTGCCGGTGCTGGTTTCATAGGTCTATGTGAGACTGGTGATGCGATGCAAGTAATTCCCTTCTCCTCTTGACTGCCTGGTCCAGTCTTGGGTTGAGAGAGCTTAGCCTCCAGTTTGGCTGTATAATTGCATCTCTCGCATGTATTAGTTTTTGGTAGAAGGAGGAGAGGGTTGTCTGTGTACATGAGGCAATTATAACATTGCTTCAAAATGCCCAGATTCACCAGTTGAACCAGAGAGTACACCTGAAACTGTCCTTTGGACATGCCTGGATAGGGGTTAGTGAACTGTTTTACTGATTGGCTGGTAAGGTTGAATAGAGAGCCTTGTCCTTCTCTACAGTATAGGGGGGTCTAGTGCTAAGGTTTATTAGTACTTGGTATGTGTTTTGAGCAAGTGCTGGGATTAGAAGTCAATGTTTTGAGTGCTTAAGTGAAGGTTTGTCTAGTTCCAAGGAAAAAAATTGAAGAGTAGATTGCGGAGCTGGGAACACTTATACCCTAGCTAATCTGCGCTGCCCGGTGCGCAAAACCGCACAAATGTGGGGTTTGTAGCAGGGAAATGAAAGAGATAGAAATTAGCCCAAAATGGACAATAAACTACTAATTTCTGGGCTGAAACCACTCCTCCAGGAACAGATAGGCTGCTCAAAGCTCCCTCTCTCACAGTGAACAAACTTCGTTCTATCCAAGTAAGGTATGGGCAAACACAGAAGCTTGTAACACAGCCCTGAATTCAGCACTAATCTGAAAACTGGACTATACTAGCTTAGAAAGATGGGAAAACAAATATATATATATATATATATATATATATATATATATATATATATATATATTTTTTTTTTTTTTCAGAAAATAAAGCAGATACAATAAAAAAACACTGTAAATGCACAGACATGGCTATCACACTTGAGTGTGTAGCCTACAACAGTTAAACAGGTAATTTAAAAGCAAAAACGACTTTGTTAAATTGCAGGCGGTAAAATAAGTACAATATGTAGCTGAAACAAGCTTTTTAAATCACAGAAACTCTAGAAAATTGGCGTTTTAGGAGAAATTAGCTAAAAGCAGTAAGAAAATGCAGAAAAATGATACTTAATCACTCCAAAGTCTCTCTTTTGTCTCTCTGCTGCTGTAGAACTCTACAAGGTACCAGGCATGAGCTTGCTGAGCTGTATACTAGCGCAAAAACCTTGCAAATGCGGGTTTTATAGCAGGAAAATGAAAGAAATAGAAATTAGCCCAAATGGCTAATAAACTACTAATTTCTGGGCTGAAACCACTCCTCCAGGGACAGATCGGCTGCTCAAAGCTCCGTCTCTCACAGTGAACAGAGAAACTTCATTCTATACAAGTAAGGTATGGGCAAACATAGAAACTTGTAGCACAGCCCTGAATTCAGCACTAACCTGAAAACTGGACTATAATAGCTTAGAAAGGTGAGAAAACAAGTATATTTTTTCATACATAAAACACTGATCAATAAATTAGAACAACTAGTATTGATATAGTCTTGAAAAGATGAATAAATGCATGACTTAGAAATAGAATGTGGCATGTATCATATAGCAATTTTACAGGTAATATTCTAGGTTACGGTCTTGGTGTCCCATAGGGCTTGGTTCTAGGCCCATACTTGTTTAGGTTGTAGCCTACAAATATATATTATTTAATCAGGGTGATTTAAAGTTTATATGCAGATGACTTGAAAATGGATAAACTGATTACATGCATTAGAAACAGAGCTTGTCTGCAAAAAGAACATGACTAAATTTATCATTTGGGTAAAGAAGAAGAATATGCTGATAAATGCATCAAAACAAAACATATTCGATTTGGGTGAATATTTAATGCAACATATGTTGATTGAAACTGCAGTTTCATTTAAGAATCAAAGTATATGAAGAGATCCAGCTTTGGGTTTTTCTAATCAAATTGACCAATCGGTTAATGATAGTTATAGAACCATACATTTATAAAATATTTATAAAGTCTAGGAAGTCAGATATGATGAAATCATTGTTTGTAAAGTACATTAGACCCATACTAGAGTATGGGATAACAATATGGAAATCTTATAAGAAAACAAGCATGTGTAAACTGGAAAGAATACAGTGGAAATATACTAAGGGCATCCATTGATGTGAACATTTAAGTTATTATGAATGGCTAAAATATCTGAACTTGTACAGTGTCTCATAATGATATTTAAGAGGGTGCTTTATTCAGGTAAATAGGGCATTTACAGACAATTATCTCTGGGAATGTTTGAAGTTATCAAAAAGTAGTAGAGAATCATCAGATAGCTTATGTAGAAGGGGGTGTACTTTCCTACAATGAAAATTCACTTTTTTGAAATGGGAAAGTACATCCCCACTTAAGCTAAAGTGTGCTTAAAAGAAAGTGCAGTTTCGCTTCAGCTCACTAGACCGAACCTACTGCACCACAATGGACGACATTGAAAAATGGGCTATGTCCTCCACGGTGGTGCGATAGTCATGGACCTTAGGGTTACGACATGGGTCAAGGTAAGGGGATAGCCCTACTAACTATCCCCTTACCCTAACCCGTGCCCTAACCCTAAGGTCTGTGACTGCTAGCCCGTTCGGTCTAGCAGGTTCACTAGAGTGACCTTTCCTGAAAGTGCACTTTCACGTTAGTTTGGGTGTACTTTTGAAGTTCGAAGTAGTGAACTTTCGATCTTCAAAAGTACACCCGTAGAAGGTTATATATGAATGAGCATTAGATTCGATATTTTTAAGAACAACTTGGGCACTAATTATGGGAATGACTGGTATATTGGCAGGCTAGACAGGAACTGATGCCTCTGCTAAAATATGTGTATGTATATATGTATGTAAGGTTAATTAACTCAGAGGAATTTTGATCTAAGTTCAATTTGCTTTATATGCACTTCTGCTTGGAGTATACTGTCAAAATGCAATGTTATTTTCTATGTATTATGCCTTTTGATGCTCTTATTTTTTCCATCCATTGACATTAATGGGAAGAGTTGCTCTTCTTCTGTTGTATCTGTAATCTGTTTTATCTGCATACTGTAGTCAGTCATTGTAAAGAATGGAGCAAATTCAATATCACAGCGCTGATGTATGCTTTACCGTATATCTGTTGCTTACCGTTATGTTGCTGATTCATTGCAGCAGGGATTTTAGGGAGTAATTCTTGCACCTATCCATGAAGGGCTTGCTTGTCATGACCTTTGGTCAATATGGTACAAAGATTCAGCAGTATAAAACAAAACAATGTGTACAGAAATCATTCCAAGCTCTGTCCACTCATAAAATGTTGAATTTACACTATAATGCATATTTTATTTAGCACAGTTCCTTCCCTACAAAAGGTTCCTATTCTGCTTAACCCTAATAAGCAGCTGTAGCAGTGGACCATATTGCAGATAACTGTAGTTTAGATGATAAAATCAAAGTTATTGAGAAAGAAAGATATTAGATCTTTGAAATCCTATATTTTAATCATGAATTCACTATCCATGTTAAATCAATCTTCCTTCCATTAATTTTCTTTTTCTTTCTTTCTTTCTTTCTTTCTTTCTTTCTTTCTTTCTTTCTTTCTTTCTTTCTTTTCCTCTCTCTCTCAAAAGAATGTTTAGTACAAGTGTAATGGCTGGATCATTATTTATTTGAGAAAGAGCATCTCTCTCTCTCTCTCTCTCTTTCTCTCTGTGTCTTTTTCCTTTACTATCTATTTCTGTATCTTCTTTGTCCTTTCCTCTTTTCTTCATTGTTTTTGACTTTGTTTATGTGTCATGACAACGATGTAGGGAGAGCTATACTTCTCATATTACAAAATGGCCTCTGTAGCTATTATGAGCCATGAAAACCAGGAGAGGAAGAAGAAGAAAATTAGTCATGCCACTGGATTGTAAAGTGCTTGATTAAATACTTTTTTTTATCCAGACATTTGACTGAGTTTTATGTTAAGTTCTGATAATTTAGACAGAAAATAAAAAGAACAACCTATAATTTACACATAGATATCTAATGAAATCAGTGCCCCAAACCAAACAAAACTGGTAATATAATGTGATTCCAACTGCATATCCAAATGGTCTATAAAGAACATGCTGTGATGCTCTCCTCACAAATAATGCACTGGTAATATGCAACTAAAAAGCCCACATTCAACACTGCATAAGTATTTATTAAATGTACTTCAGATGACTACTGGACCTATAGGTGAATGGTGCTCACTGCCTTTGTTAATACCAGTGTGGATGGTCATAGTATGATATCAGTTTAATTTCTCCAAGTGTTTTGGGTTTCTAATACCATGAAAGGAATGGACCCCATTCTTAAGAAAAAGTATGATTAAAGTTCATGAAATTAGTATTGTTTAAGTCTTTGAAGTTAGCCAAAAGTACTCACAGCAATCACAATATGCTCAGAACTGACTCCTTCTGCAATTCATATGAAGTTACATTTATTGATATTATATCTAAATAAAAAGTTACATGTATTGGTATTATATATCAATAAGACCACACATTCTTTTTTATGAGACCCATTGCTCCTATTACTGTTGGAACTGTCTAGGTATCCTTCTTCCACATTGCCCTTGTTTCTGGCTGCAAATCCTGTTATTTTATGACCTTGTGTCTCCCTGTACATAACACACTGTAATCACTGGGTGTAGCAGTTTCAGTGATTAATGCCACTTTTGTCTTCATTTCATGGAGAACTATATCTGGTTTTCACACATTTATTTTTTGAAATGTGATAATGGGTGATCCCATTTGATATAAACATAATCATTCTCAATAATGCTTTGTTGCTGATATTTCCAGTCCTTCTTAGCTACTTCAGTACTGTAATGATTGCTCAAGCCTCAATGCAGCAGTCTTGCTACATTATTATGCCATTCTATATACAGGCCCGCTGCATTAGTGTATCACATCCACCAACAGGATGTGTGACAGTTTTCAGTTCTGTTTTATAGAACCTGCATTTGTCTGTTTTTCCCACATGCTCAATGGACTTTGTAAACCAACATGTACGTAGACCACTATCCTGGGTTGTTAATTTTAACCTTTCATCCTTTGGTTTAAATTCATCTCTCCTTAACCATTTCTGCATCAGGTCCTGATTGACAAGAGGGTGTTTCAGGAGTTTTCTCTACTTACAACTATATTTATGCCTTTTCCACATTTCTTGCCTTCTCATCCAATCCTTCTCTTTTTATTCTTTCTTTTGTTTTTTGCACATTAATTTGCTGCCTGACTTTTGTCTTCTTTAGGTTTGGTTTCCATTCCATTTGACACCAATATGCTTCTACTAAACTAAGCAGGGAAGTTATCTTAGACTTGTTCTTTTCATGTTTCTGAGACTTGCTCTCTTCATGTTTCAAAACTTTCAGCGTACTTGGATCTGATGAGGTTAGCAGATATGTATGCAGCCCTTTGTTTGCAGATCTATACATGTATTCAGTTTTGAGGAGTCCCATACGTCCTTCAGAATGAGGACGATATAATCTTGGTATACACATTGATTTTTATATATCATTCCATAAGCATGAAACATTTTTCTTGTTTTCCTCTCCAACTAATCTCATACCTTTTGGGGCCAGTCAGTCACTCCAAAACTGTAAATTAGAACAGAAAGAGCAAATTAGTTTATACCTTGGACTTTGTTCCTAGATGTCAGGGCTATTTTCAGTATTAATTTTTGTCTTCTAAAATAATACTTACTAAGATTTGTTCGTATTTGTTCATGTTTTATTGCTGAACTTTCATCAGTTCCAAAATATTTATACGCTCCCTCCTGCTCAAGTTCCTTTATATCGCATCCCTGTCCCAGACTGATATTTTGTTTGTGCTGCAGCTTTCCTGTTTTAAATGTTACTTTGCATACTTGTCAAGAACAAATGACATTCTTATATCACCTGAGAAACTTTTGACCACTTCCAGTTGTTCATTAAGCTCCTCATCTGATGAACTTTATAGTTTTAAATCATCCACAAAAAGAAGATGAAAAGTCTTTATACTTTGTTGTTTCCTGTGGGCTAAATTGTAACCATGACTTAATTTACACTTAATGGGTTAAGGGCAAGACAAAAGAGCAACAGTGACAAAGAGTCACCTTGGAATATCCCCCCTTTGAATTTTTAACTATGGGGCAATAGTTTGCCCATTATTATGGCTTAGCTGCAAAGTGATTTGCCACTGTTTCATGGTCACTGTAATTTAATTGGTCAATGTAGGGTATATCTTATATGTCTATAAGCATTCCTTTAATAATGATTGTGGGATGTATTGTTTATATACATGAGTTTTATGTATTTGACTTTTAACAGTAGTTGTAGCTTGGCTTTGTATTTGTAAGTTGGTATCACTTTAAAGCCTTCATGACATCGTGGATTCATTATTTAAAAATGGGTGTGATTAATGAATCTATGGTTCTAAAGAAGTCCTTTTAATGGCGTTGGATGAAAGCACTTAACCATAGTGTATTATTGTTTATAATGTTTTTAACAGTAATAAACCTGTGCCTCTAGCCCATTTTTGAGAACTGGTTCTTGGTTTGACATATTGAAACTGGCATTATATTCAATGATTGGCCTACTGGAAGTTGAGTAAGGTGGAATGATTGTATCCCTGGACCCGGACACTATACCTTTTAATTATTATAAGCTGTGCAGATAAAAAATACTTCTTTACAATAGTGGATACATGGTGAACAAAGGAAAGTTCACTCTCAACATAGGTTTCCAGATCCCTGACTACTAGTTTCACTTTCAGAAGTGTGTCGTCAATGGGATAGTTAAATTTCTTGGCATTTAGTTTTAGACCATGGTTTTGTCACCAGCTATTTGTTTGGTAAAGACCCATTTGGGGAATCTTGGTGTCTTCTGGGGGATTTATGATGGCACCAAGTTTACAATTAGCCAAAAATTCTTAACATTTGCTTTGGTCTCCAATAAGTCAATACAAGGCGGAGCAGTTGAATGATTGTATCCTGGGGTGCACCACTAGTGACAGGTCTTTTGGAATCTAAATTCCTGGGTTTTATTTGTGAGCCAATTTCCTCTCTGCTGAGTTACTTAGGGATACAGATTTAACTGGGAAAATGTACTGGCAGTGTCTGAATGTGAGACAGTGTCAAACACCTTTGCAACATCTAGATATGCAGTGTGTACTGATTTGCCCTCATCTATTGCTTCTGCAACTTTCTTGAATAAGTTGATCAAGTTAACTAGGCATTATCTGCCCTTAGTGAATCCAAACTGGCTTAGACCAAGGGTTTAGTAGGTTGCCTGTGTCCTTATTTATTTATTTCATAACAATCCTTTCCATGAGACTGGCCAGGCTTATGGGTCTGTAATTATCTGGGTCCATTGATGCCCCATCCTTGTGCAGAGTGATGACTGTTGCTGTCCTTTATGCAACCAGAAAAAAAAACTGTTTTGAGAATGTTATTGAATAGCTTCTGTAGGTGCTCTTAATAGTCATGTTTCAGACTGACTAGTAGGAAGCCTGGTGTGCTATTCAGACCCAGGGAAGTAGTGTTCTTGGCCTTGGATAGTGTCTTGAGTACTTGTTCTTAGGATATTTGAGGGGAAGGTACAGATGTGGATATGGGATCTGGGATTATGGGACAGGAGAGGGTGTCAAGTTTGAGCTCTACTTGTCTGCTAGTAGAGTAGCTGTGTCCTCTGGATTAGGTATGTGATATCATTTACTATTAGCTCTATGCATTGCTGTTCATTGTTTCTGAGGTTTCTAACACAATTAATGAAGACTTTGGTGTTATTCTTTGGTTGATTTAAGTTTAGCAAGAGTGTTTTAGCATCTTCAGAGTAAAATTTATTTTTGTGTGGATTTTTTTTTTCTTTTATTATAGTCCTTATTTATATTTGAGCTCCACTATGGGGGTTTATTCTTAAACTTGACATTGTATTTACTTTTGAGGGCAACAGATTTATCTATATAGCTACTTATGTATGCACACAATTTGGAGGTGAAACATTCTGCATAAGCAGTCAGGTCATCTTTTTGGAAAGTGATTTTGAATTGTCAGGTCATCATATTATTTTAATAGCCTTAGCATAATATTTGGATATGAAGGTACTAAAAGATGCTTCTGCTTTAATCTTATGGTGAATGGGATCTTACTTGTCCATGGTGGAATTGATAATTAGTGAGTAGCAAAGCTGCCCATATTGGTAAGGAACAAATCCAGGACTTTGTAGCCTCTGGTTGGGGTGCAGACTAACTGGTCCAAAGAGTTTGTATTGATGAAGTAAAGACATTTTGGGACATACATGTTTGAGGATGTAAAAGTCTCCCAGTTAATGGAGAGGTAGTTGAAGTCTCCTATGAGCATGGTGTCTGGTTTAATTCATGTGGACGTCATACTAGCTAAGTAGGAGGTATGGGCCTAATGTAGCTACAGATGAGGTCCTATAGTTAACTAAGGTATAATAAAGGGTTTTGTTAAAAGTACATTAGATGTCATTATCTTGTCTAATGAATCTGGAGATGAAGTGTTTTTTAGAATATGGAGACACTGTCACCTTTAGTGCTTTCATCTAATGTGGTAGTTCTAACATAATATACACATTGAAATCCTGCACTAATAGAATGCTGTGATTGGTCTTTTTCTGGGTAAGGGGTGTTTGTGGGGAGTGGATTTTTTCTTTAGGATCCTATCACTGAGCAGCAATACCTTTATGTTATACAAAGTGTGTTTTGTTATGTTGAAAGCTTTAGAAAAATGGCATTGCCTAAAAAACTCCATGTGGGTAGGCAAGGATTTAGCCAATATGCAAAATTCTTGGATGGATAAGTACAGGTCATCTCTAGCAAAGCATTTACAGCTGTCTACCATCTCCTCACAGAGACGCATATACACAAATATAGCTTTGTGTAGATATAGATATAGATATAGATATAGATATGGATCTATATCTGTAGCTATTTTTATATCTATATCTATATCTATATCTATATCTATATCTATATCTATATCTATATAAATTGCACTCTATTTGAATTACACCAGGACCTAAGATAATTATTGAAGTCAATAATATTTTCTTTGCATTACGGTATCATTTTTAGTGATGATAGAATGTTGCTCTAGGCTAGGTTCATACCTGCCCCATACACATTTTCCTAGAGCTCCATCATATCTTTCTTCATATGGTTTAGAGACTTACATATTATTTATACCCATGAGCATGATGGCAGTGCCATATCTGTACTTGCAGCTCAAGGACTGGTGTGCACGTGTGACATGGGAAATCCTAGTACCTGATAGGCAACTGACCTTGACCCTCTCCTTGCACAGCCTAGTGAGTGATGAATCAGTGTGTTTCACTATGACATTCTCACCTGAGACTAGGATATTTGATTGTATGGAGGTTTGTCTTATGGGATTTTTGAATTTAATAAATGTGAGTTGTAGATGTATGTTTCATGGTGGGTGCTGCCTTATTTGTCTGCTTGTGAGGTTGCTGATGGTACTCATTTCTTAAGTTGCATTTAGAAGGCCTTTGTGTTTTAGGCACATTACTTTTAAGAGCCACAGCATATGCAGGTCTATGTGTTTAGTCTGAACTGTGTATTATTGGTTTAGTATGGTGTTGTGTGGCATTGACAACCTGCATGTCATTTGTAGTAGCTTTGTGTGACACCCTTGCCCCCAATAAAATTATACAAGTACATCTCACACACTCTGCCAGTTTAAATAAGCAACATTTCACTTACCATCTCCATTAGAGATCTGATTGTCCTGGATATCCCATTTCCCTACAAGTCTCATATCTCCACCAATACTAGGACCAGGGATGTATATCTTCACCAAAATATAAATAAAACATGGTGGAGGCATGGGTTTATAACCCAGCAACTCCAAAACCTCTGGAATAAACTTCACCTGCATGTTAAGCGATGAGACTCCCTATATTCCTTTAAACATAAATGACTAATTTATGGTGGGATTGACTGAAATGACCCTTCTGGAGAAAAGAAGCGCTGAGTCAGGGAGAATACTGGCAGGGTGTGACTGGACTCATTAATCTTGGAATATCTGTGAATCTAAAACCTATGATAAAATCATACACAATTATGACAGTCTGAAAATACTTCAGTGATTTATCACTTCTACATAAAGCATGTAGATTGCTTCTGATTAGTATAGTCTATTGCCAACAATATTTACATTAAAATACCACCTACTATTCAAAACACATTGTTAATCACGCAATAATAGAGGTAAGTAGATACAATTTACATCCCCGTATTACTGAATAACGTAAATGGAGTCTGAGTTGCTTATTTGAATGTCTGGTATTAGCTTTGCCAAGATACAGGCAAATTATTTGCTTCTTTTGAGGGTAGCGAAATGGCTCAATCATGAATGAACTTCAGATAAGCAAACTTAATTAGGAATCTGTCAGCTAATATTTCAGAGCATTAGGCATTCTCTGTTATTCATATAGCAAAAGTAAAAAAAAAAGAAAAACTTGGGACTTTTCAAGGATTAATTATCTTTTTCTTTTCTATTCAGCAGGACAAACACTTCAACATGTGATTCCAAGATGCTGTCATATTATAGGATAATGCTACTGTTGATACCTTTTTGCCGGATGGGAAGGGGATAGCAGTATAGGCTGTGGTGGTACAGTGGTTAGCCTTGTCTTCTGACAGCAAGATGTTCTCTAGTTTGATTCTCGGCTGGAGTGTCTTCTGTGCAGACTCTGCATGCGTGTGTGTGTGTGAATACCTTCTGTGAAGGTTGGGTGCCGGGCTGGCAACTCAACTCAGCACTGTAAAAACTCTACTGCCAATCAATCTGTGGACTGGTAATCTGCTGTGGCGATCTCTAACAGGAGAAGCCAAAACACATTGCTTTGGGAAGGGGATAACAATAAGTTAACTTGGATGTGGGACCTAGGCACATTAAAAATCATTAACTATTATAAGCACAGATAAAATGAGAAGGATCCATAAGTTCCACTGCTGCATGATAACGATAGACCCGTGGAGCATATAAGCTAGCATTGTACTATGAAGGTCCATTCAGGCTCTCACAACATAATGTAGTTCTTAGGGCTGTTTAATATTCAATATTGTGTTATCTATTCATGCTACTTTTTATTTTATCCAGTTATTGACCAGGTATGTCAAATGGACAGGAACAACCGTGGAGCAATGCTTGGTTAACTCACTCAGAGTTGCACAGCTGGCAAATGAAAGTAGAAGGAATCAAACCTGGTTTATATTAATTCCACAAGAGACATATTCATTGAATACGTCTTTTGCGAACACCAACCGATGAAATTCACTTGATCGAACAATAGAATTTTTCTCACAGTTTGCATACACTTGGCCCACCATCTGTCCAGAACACACAATAGACTAAATCAAATCCACCCAAGTGGGGGGCTTTAGCTCCCACACCTCCAGTGTTGGGAGCTGTGCCCCCCACATCCCTCTAACTATATGTACCAACTCCAAGATCGCACTACAGTGGGGAAAAGGGTAAAGTTGAGGTGATAACTGAGTGTCTGCGAACTGTGGGAAAAATTCTGCAGTTTGCTGAAGTGAATTTCAGCGGCTGGTGTTCACGGAAGACGTATTTGAAGAATACAACTTTCATGGATTTAATAAAGCCCCATCAAACCATGTATGCTGCACTGCATGAAACAGTTCATTATTAACTAAGAGTCTTATTAACAATAACTCAAGTTAGAAGTATCAAAAATAACTTCAGTATGCAATGGCAAAACTATGAATGTCCACTGAGTGAAGGCATTTGCATATTTCATAGGTAAAATACAAGATATCTGGTGTACAGAAGGCTATGTGCAAGTATTTTAAGACTTTGTACGTGAGCAATGGATATTATGAAAATATGATTCTATACTGTTATTATCTGTACCTTCAGAAACTGACAAAGTAATGCTGTGACATTTCTGATACCACTTAGAATTTCTTGGTTACTGAATTTGCAGATCTTACTTGAAAGTACCTGCTGATAAGTGCCTAACATCCTTAAGACTAAACAGGAAAGACTGTTTTCCAAAATATGACCTCATCCACTTAATACTGCATAATATGACCTTATCCACTGAAGATTTTAGAGTATCACCTTGAATATTCGAAAATATAACCTCATCCACTGATTATTCCAAAATATAACCTCATCCATGGAATATTCCAAAATATAACCTCATCTACTTAAATATGTTATAAATAATTGATTCTGCGTCCTGAGGCACGATGCATGGTCTAAACTGACAGTGATCTGCTAAATAAGATGGTGATCTAGGTCAAACTGTGTGCTGAAGATTAATGCTTCTGGACACACACACACTGCCAATCAGTGAAGTAAAGAGTTTCATGTGCTTGATAACTGTTAAAGACAGTCTGTTCAGAAATTAAAGGTTAGTTAGTATGAATGCATACATAATAGAATGATGCACCTGTTCATGCATAACACTTACAGCTATGTTTGTTGTTTCCTGACTCCAAGATATAATAGCAATTTTCAGCAAAAGGAAAATAATGTATTTCAGTGTTTTATATAACAAAACAACAAAGATACAGTTCTTAAGCAGAGCTCGCATTACTGTCCTGAGAACTGTTCTTGTTTACCAGTCACAACTCATAAACCTGCTATGTGTATAACTCGCACAATCGACTGCAATCCTTTTATAAAATTCTGTTGACTTATCTGAAATGCTGCGTCATGGTTTGTATGCCTAGGCCATCTCTTTAGCTATGGGCGTTGCAATTAACACGTGTGTATGTCTTGGCAACTCGCCAAGGTATTAAAAACGACTCTTAGGGACTTTATCATGTTAGTGTTCTTCTTTTCTGGCAGACAACCAGGGGATTTCAAGTTTAGCATTATCAAAAATGTCATCCTGGACTATCACAGAGCAACAGTCCTGCAGTAATCAACACTGATGTAAGCAGGGAATTTTATACCAACCCAGTAAAACTTCAAAACCAAATCTGCTAGTGGATGCTGTTAATGATTTCTTCAAAAGTGGCAACATAATCTATTTGTACATTTGTTTGTTTAAATATATGATGCACATAGATTCCCCTCTAATTTATTAAATTTGTTGCTCTCAGTTTGCTGGTGTTTTATAATAATAATAATTTATTGTATTAGATGTCAGAATGCTGTTACTTACATGTATAGATTTTCTAATAGCTTGATTTAGTTTAGAATTTTATACAGGTGCTTTGCTTGTTTACTAATACATAGGGTACATGAATATGGGTCAGTCAATGAAAAATTCAGGTATCAATCACAATGCATGATGTATAGTGAAGGTATATGAATATAACAACATAAATCCAGATAAAATTATAGGGAAGATTTAATTACTAGATTTCTCATTACAAGCACACTACTGTTTGTAAAGGGTAGAGGTGTGTAGTACCTTAGGTTTAATTTTCCACGTATACAGCAGAAGTCACATTTCCATGATGATATACTCCAGGATTTTAGCACAGGTTTTCAAAATGACACTCACTAAAAGGTATAACTGGCTTATCTTTTACTTCTAGATTTATCAACAATGACAGCCATTTGACAGTTTGATGCAGAGGTTTCATACTGGGCTGCTAGACGTAGACCCTGCAACAGCCCTAAGTTTGATTCCTTACAGCCTCCATTTGCCCACTATGTCCATAAACAAGTCAGTTAACTAGACATTGCTCCCAAAAAAGAACGGTGTGCCCAGTGGGCTTCCCTGGCTAGTAAATGTGACTATTATTTATATTGTAGAACAGGTGGAAGTAAACAATGAAGGTTAAAAGGACCACTATGACAGATTAAACACTAGTGGTGAAACATTTCTTCTTTATCTCATTCAAAGACCTTGTTTCTTGCTGAAGCCCAGGCAAACACAACCTCAAACTGCATTTATTATATTTACTCTGAATATGTGCTGTGAGCAGAAGAAAACTGTTGCTTGCAGATAAGTTTTATTCCTTCTTCCATAAAAGAGCCATGTTTATGATAGTGGAATAAGAATGTGAATGAATGCAGAGCACCGTGAAGGATTAGGAGGCATAGCAGGCATCTAATGTAAATATTAAAATGGGACGACAAAATGCTGGCTTGGTATGTGACTTACAAGTCTTTTCTCTGATCAGAATTGATGCTGTTCACTTCTTAATTTGAAAGTCAAGACAATCCACCCCTCCACTGCCCTTCTAAACCATCCATTTACTCCCATCACATCATCACTTCCAGTGTATCAGCATGCCACATTCCCCAGGGCTAGATCTAGTCTTTCCTGGAGGTATTTTCACATCCAGTATAGCCTTTCTACATAGTAAATTGGATTGTCGAGAAATCTACCCTTTCTGGAAGGGATTGTCCCATTCCATCCAGCATTTTAGCATACCACATCACCTTGTGGGAGAATTTTGCTCTGCAGAGGTATTTACCACACAGAGCCCATATTTTATTACCATCAGCAAAAAAACAAAATCAGTTATTTAGCACACTTTCATCTAAGAAACCTCAGATCCTTTTTCCTATGAGCTTAACTTCCTTCTACTTCTGTTGACCACCTGGCAAAGTGAATGCCTGCTATGCTCTGGTTTATCGGTAGCATGCTTGCCAACATCAGCATTCTCCAGCCAGAGAGCATTAGCTTTCCTTTTCTTGTAATCGTCCCTACAGGTCCATCGGCTCTGAAGTCTCTAACCCAGTGCCGCTTCATGTAAGCTCTTCTCATAGGACAGTCAAGTTGGTCTGAGGAGCTCTGCTATCCACTCAGGGTCAGCTCCGCAGCGACTATACCTAATAGTGTAATGTAGGTAGGAAGAAGGGCAGTCAAAGTAAAAAAATCTCTGTGCCATAGACCTAGCTCAGTGTGCTGAGACTGCCTGATAAGCAGAGGGTGAAAATGGTGCAGTAGAGTTCCAGTGGTCTGACTTACTAAATAAGCATAACAGAGGATAAGAAGAATGCAATTCGATATATCAGCAGATACTAAGGCATGCATAAACACAATTAAGATTTTGAGTCAAACAATGGTTCTACTGGATAATCAGAATCATATATGTATCTGTATATGTACTAAACTGAGAACTGTGAAAAGGGTAATACTGTTGATAAATCACCACTGAAGTTTTACTTACTTCGTCAGTTAATCTGTTGCAGCTGATTCACTAATGGCCTATGAGCTATAGTACATGTAAAGAGGTCAAGTAATCCACAGTACTTAAAGCTACTAATTTCACAGACAGAATCAGACGCTGCCACTATCAGGTGGATGAGTCATACGGGGATGTGTATGGCATACTAAACATATCATCATTAATCAATGCATGGCAGTAATGCACAGAACAGCACACCAGTGACAGTTTAGGGGCACAGTCACTGTATGGCACTGTACACAGCTCATCAGCCTATGTATCCTTCAGAGATGTAACACCTTAAGTGGTTTGTCAAATGAAAAAGGACACTTAGGTGCACAGCATAAGCAGCTGGGTGCACAACATGGCAAACTTGACTCTCAGCAAATGTATGGACATCCTAATTGTTCAAACTGCTACACATATTAGGCAAGGAGTACAGAGTGTGGTAGGCTGGGCATTTATAGAGCACTCAATTGCCCCTATTTTTGGAGGAACATTCCTATTTTCATACCCAATTTACCCCATATGCACAATGTCCTCATTTTTGGAGGTATGCCCCTATTTTTAGGATTGATTTACCCCTTCACACAATTTTCTGAATCCTTCTGCATCACGTGGAATTTTTTAAGCTGCCTACTGAACAGAAAACTACACTACATGACCAGTATATGGTGACATCATCATCATCTTTTGGCTGTTCCCATTAGGGGTCGCCACAGCGGATCATCTGTTTCCATTTCTTCTTGTCCTCTGCATCTTGCTCTGTCACACCAACCACCTGCATGTCCTCTCTCACCACATCCATAAACCTTATCTTAGGCCTTCGTCTTTTCCTGTTACCAGGTAGCTTCATCCTTAGCATCTTTTTTCCAATATACTCTGCATTCCTCCTCAGCACATGTCCAAACCAATGTAACCTTGCCTCTCTAAACCTTCCAACCTGGACTGACCCTCTAATATACTTATTCCTAACCCTGTCCACCCTCATCACACCCAGTGCAAATCTTAACATCTTTAACTCTGCCACATCCAGCTCTATCTCCTGCCTTTTTGTCAATGCCACTGTCTCCAACCCATATAACATAGCTGGTCTCACTACCCTCTTGTAGATTTTCCATTTCACTCTTACTGGTACTCGTCTGTCACAAATCACTCCTGACACTCTTCTCCACCCACTCCATCCTGCCTGCACTCTCTTTTTCACCTCTCTTCTACACTCACCATTACTCTGAACTATTGACCCCAAGTATTTAAACTCATCCAACTTCACCACCTCTACTCCCTGCATCCTAGTTATTTCTCTATCCTCCCTCTCATTCACACACATATATTCTGTCTTAGTCCTGCTGACCTTCATTCCTCTTCTCTCTAGAGCATATCTCCACCTCTCCAGGGTCTCCTCCACCTGTGCCCTACTCTCACTACAGATCACAATGTCATCTGCAAACATCATAGTCCACAGGGACTCCTGTCTGATCTCGTCTGTCAACCTGTCCATCACCATTGCAAAAAAGAAAAGGGCTCAGAGCTGATCCTTGATGTAATCCCACCTCCACCTTAAATGCATCCATCACTCCCACTGCAGATCTCACCGCTGTCACACTACCCTCGTACATATCCTGTATCACTCTTACATACTTCTCTGACACTTCTGACCTCCTCATACAACACAACAACTCCTCCCCAGGCACCCTGTCATATGCTTTCTCTAAGTCTGCAAAGACACAATGCAATTCCTTCTGACCTTCTCTGTACTTCTCCACCAACACTCTCAGAGAAAACATGGCATCTGTAGTGCTCTTTTCCTTATATGATACCATACCATATACCAGTATACAGTGGCAACAATAATTAAAAAAAATACATGTATTACATCTTTCTTTTTCTGAATCAAAAATAAATGACCTTGTGTAGTAAAAATTTGCATAATCTAATGATTTTACACTGCCTGTTTGATAATGTGTTTATATTTTCCCATCACTTTTGTCACTCTCTGTTTCTTAAACAGTTTCTGAGTAATATCTTACATTCCTACTGGAAGTGGGAAGTGTAATCTGCTATTTGACATTCAAATGTTATGCTAATTAGATGCCCATATTTTTGGATGTACCTACTTTTCAAGAGCTTTTGTTCCTATTTTCACAGTGTGCAGGTTAAAACATATGCATGTAACCTTGTTTGGGGAGACTCTCAGCACTGGAAAATAAGGACACAGCAGGGAAATGGTGCATGGCATACTAGTCTGTGGTCACTGCAATACATGTATGGGCAGGTAGTATTTGTGGTAAGTGTGTTGTACATCACCCACACACACACACACACACACACACACACACACACACACACACACACACACACACACACGTGCATAAGTGTGTGGGGGGGTGCATTTGTACATGTGTATAAATGCATGCTGTTTATTTGTGCCAATGCTGTACTTCTTGTATCAGAAAAACTGTAAAGAGAAAATAGCACAGGAAAAGAAAACACATTTTCCAATGCAAGTAATATGAGCATAGTAACACTCATCATACTTTGCTCTGGATGCTGCAGTAAAAAGTATCAGTATAGCCCTAAACATATTTCATAACAGCTGCTTTTACCCACTTAAGTCAAACCCTGCCAGTATAACTAGTATTCATGCCACTTACCCCTCAGCACTGTAAAAATGATGACTGATGCAATGCTTATGAGGGACAGCATTTGTTGTTGATAAAAAATGTTTGATGAACAGTCTAAGCTGATCAAACATCACTTAGCACAGCCCAGAAGTAACACTGCATGCAAGTGTTATCTGTGAGAATTTTATTCCCGAACCTTGTGATACATAGTTGTTGACTAGATGCTACTTGTTCAGCTTTGCAGCTATACACTATGCATTAGCCAGCCACAGGGCATGCGGTGCTACCGCCACTGCCAGGCCACCTTTGCTATCATAACTGGTGTCATGAGTGATTGAAGGAGCTGCACTGCCACTATCAGTGATGGGCTGTTGCAGCTGCACAGCAGACTAATGCATAATCATACTGTGCATAACACAGCAAATAATAAACATCCTGTATGCAATGGCAGGGTCATACATAGGCACCTAGACTCACCCATGCAATAGAAATGGCTTTGACCAGGCCAAACACTTGCTCAGCCGATTGGCGCTGAAGAGCTCCTCAACAGCTCCTATGGGTTACAGAATGGTGTAATTAGCCAAGGATCAAATGGGTAACCTGCATCGGCTGCTAAGAACAAGAGAAAAGAAACATGAGGAAAGAGTGGGGGTGATTATATTTCACCACTCTGCACATATAGAAATCCCTATGGTTTGTTCTTACAAACAAGGTGACCATGAAGTATCCTACCTTGCAAGAAGAGGTGAGCTTGTGTGACAAATATGGGTATCACAGTCATTACCAGTATTCTGACTATTTCATAATCTTAACAGTAACTGTTAAGAATACTGTGGTCTATGTTTCAACACCTGTGTTTTATTCATGACAAGAGAATAGTTACCGCCACATAAGGGGACATTGTGGTCAGATCAGTAGCAACCACAAACTTAACCAGTAAGACCTTACTGTTCAGACTGTTTTCAGTGTCAGGACTTCACTAGATTTAAATTTGGGATCTTAGAACAAGTTCCATTAAATGACCAATGTGAGTGGTGGGAGCAGGGACGGCCTTTGGTCAACTGGTGCCCTAGGCAAAAGGGCTGCACAGCACCCCCCCTACACCACCTGGTGCCCCCATCCTGGTCTACCTACACCATCCAGATTACTGGAAAAGTGCCCCTGCTAGAGCAGTGCCCTAGGCGGCTGCCTAGTTGGCCTCTGCCTAAGGTGGCTATGGGTGGGAGCTCCGGTTGGAGTTAAAAGAGCATTTTGGGATAATAAAATGAAACTGTAACACACCACCAGGTATTAATGAAAACAATCCTTTGGCTCCAGTGTTAAAAAAAGAGAGCTCAGGATGTAATATAGTATTTTTCTCAAAGCTTCAACATTTCATGCTGTTAACATAAATATCTTAAGTTGTCAGTTTATGAAGCAGTGTGGATCACTTTAACTATAGAATTTTTAATTTGTAAATTGTCTAATTAATTAACTAGAATGTAAATGACACCTATTACATGAGGGGCTTATGGGAAGAATAACAGTTCTGAAGAAGTCTTTGTTTTGGTGAGAGAGACAAAAGCGCTTAACTTTCTTTGTGTTTGGAATAAAAAGTGTTCATAAGAATTTTGGTCCTGTTATTCCTGTGGAGGTATGAAACTTGTGGTATGGACCCAGTGAATTGCTTTTCTAAGTTTGTTTTCAGAGTATAACACAACTTTGCCCAATTGTGTTGTTCTTCAGAACCTTAGGCTGACAACAATTCCATTTTCTTATCTCTCTCTCTCTTTCTCTCACTCTCTCTCTCTTTCTCTCTCTCTCCCACCTTCTTTCTATCTTTCTCCAGTTAGGTAAACTACAGCCTGTGTAGTGTATTAATTACAAACAACAACCATACATTTTAACCCTGTATCTTATTCTCTTGTTAGTCACTGCCTTTCTCACCATCATAAACTGGGCACCATTTCTAATTCATATTTTCTGTTTACCAAAACCTCTATCTCTTGAAGATTATTTAGACAGACTAACAACTTACAAAGTATAACTTCTTGTTTTTCTTCTCTGGATGTAAATATTCTCCCTACACATTTCTCGTTGGTCCAATAAAAGGTATTATATGTCTTCATGTTTACAAACCACTAAATCAGGTAACAAATATATAGGTGCCATTAAAAAACGAAGCCGAGTTACATAAAGATAGAACATGTCACATAAACTGAAACAGGTATATTATTTACATATTTATTTATTTATTGATATATACTAATTGATTTTACAGTGAAATAATGTATGCAACTTACATGGATATAAATTGTAGATGTAAAGATTAACCATAGACAGTAAAACATATTAAAAACTTAGACAATAAAGTTACACACTGAGCTGAGCGGAGGAGGAGCATTGACCACAACTCTGATCTGTGATATATAACAATAAGCATCCTGTATTTTGCTTATTTTTACTAGTTATTGATTATTCTAACCATTTATAGCACTTTTCTTACCTTCTTCCTTAGAATGCATTCTCCTCTTTTACTTCAGACAGATACTATCTAAAGAAGTCATATCACTTCTTGAACAAATTCAAATAGGTGGTCCCAGTGGGAAAAACAACCTCTACCACTGGTTCATCTATTGCTTATGATTTCATTGTGAAGTCCTTTCAACACATCTGCAATGTCTGCATCTTTTTCAGCACCATGCCCAATATAGCTATCAAATATCTCCTTAGACAAAAAACTCATATACTTTCCTTCACTTTTATCCCATGGATTGTGGACCGGTAGGAGCACCTCCACTGGCTTCTGTTCATTTACAGACAATATTCTTACACCCATGGAAAAAGGGATGCTGTCTGCAGCAATTTTCATAGACCTTGCCAAGCCCTTTGACTTGGTTAATCACACAACTCTTTTATACCACCACAGTGAGATAGGCAATGGCCCAGGCACTTTAACCCAGTCTCACAACTATCAATCAGATCAAGACTTCCCACCACATCGAACATATCTGCTCTACTCAACAGAGTCCCTCAAGACTCCATTTAAACACCTGTGCTGTTCTCCATATGCATAATGCTATTATTGATTATACTATTTTTGAAGGCGCAGTAGTTGTATTTGTATTTAGTATGTGAGCTTTTAATTTGTCTAGAAATTTATAGTATGTACTATTTTGTCTTGTTTTATATCTTTAAATGTTAACAAAATGCTTTGATATTAACTTATTTAAATGGATCTTGTGACATAACTTCCCTTTGTTCTGATAACGTTCATGGTGTGTTGTATAATTTGATAAAAGTGCTTAACATGTTGTGTGTTATTAAAATATTCCACACTGTGGATTTCTAGTGGTACTTTGTTTTTCTCCATACCGAGTTCATTTGATTTTTTAGTTACAAAGGATACTAATGAGTAAGTTCCCCTTTCCGGATGCATCCATACAATGGGGTTATGACTGCATGACTGACCATGGCATGTGCAGCTGCTTCTGCAGGACTTCTGCACATGGAGGGAGTATTGTCTTTGGCAATGAAGCTACATTCGTCATCAGCTGTGACTGGGAAAGTGCTTATTGATTGGTCATATATTGACTAATCATATGAAAAGTGCTTGCAACATCTTCTGAAAGAACATGCAGTAGTAAGCTGCCATTGGTAGGATCTGGTATGACCATTTCAGATATAGGTGGCTTGGAGATGGTTAAGTGCTAAGTCATTGATTCCATTCTCTGTGAAGTGCCTGTACAGGAGAAGTTATGTTCAGGACATTGAAACTGTATTTTATGGGAAGTTTGTATCATTGGTCATCTGAATATTTCCATGGTAACTGCTGAAAATTGAGTCCCATTGCAGGCATGGGGTACTGCTCACCATACAGCAGGGCTATGCACCATCTAAGACATCTAAGGACTCTGTGTGCATGCAGGCCACTAGGTCAGGTGTCCAACATGAATACAATCTTCCTATAATACTAAACCTGTTTAGACATGTACTCAGCATTCCATCTCTGTTCCAGCTAGGAGCAATAACTGTTGAGTGTAAGATCATATGGAAGTAATCATACCCTTGGCCTCATCGTTTTCTGCAGTTGCGTATTAGAAGAAGAAAGGAAGGTAGAAGGAAGTGAGGGCCATAAAGACGCATCCCAATGCGAACTGCATGCTTTAATTGTTTGTTTGATTATTTATTTATTTATTTACTTGTGTCTGTCTGTATATGTGCATGTATGTATATATTTATGGATTTGTATTTGTTTACCAGGGTAAAGCACTTATCCACATAAATCATTTTGAGACAGCATGGAGGCACTGCTTTGCTAATTAGCTTGATCAGGGTCACATAGTAGGTAAATGGAAACTGAAGGAAATAAACACTGCAGCACAGGAAGGAATTCATTAACAGCTCATATCCTTAAACCTGTCTGCTAACTGCTTATATTTAGGATGCCACTGACCAGGTTCTGAAGGGTCCAGCTAAGAGTTCTTCCCATCTCAAAGTGAGAATCTAAGATTTTCTTTCTGAGTTCATCCTAAAGGGAAGACATTTTCAACCATGACAGTCTTTATAAGGAATTGCCTAAGTCAGCTGCCCTAGACATAATGTTCTTATAATTATGGATACAGTGGACCACATGGCAGCCCACTCTGGATGTACAAGTCTCCAGAAGGTCATCCATATTCCCATACGCTTAGATGTCTTCAAACTTTATAAAGTCTTCTTAACCAAATGCAACCAGAAACTGGAAGGGTGAGAGGAGTAGCTGCTGCCCCTAAGTCCCAGTAAGGAAAAGGACACCCATATGCAAAGCTTTGATTTTAGTGCCTAAAGTCATTGTTACACTGTATGATGGTCCCTGGTAGGTGGGAGAGATCAAAAAGAAGTCAACACAGGGATACTTTGTAAGATATACTACCTTCTCATTTCAAGACCTACATTGGTCATTCATTGTATGGGGGCCAACATGCATAGTCGAAAAGTTTCAGGGATGCCAGGGCAGCATTGCTTTTGAATAGTTACATGCAGAGATGACACAGACCTTATAAGGCTTCTTTTCTGAGGGAATGTGATAAGTAAATTCTCATGACCAGTCCAAGCCATTCCTCTTGACTCTTAAAGCTTTAATGAAGTGTGGGATTATCTTGAGGGGGGTTATACAGAGGTGTGGACTCATTATCATTGTCTGTCTTCAAAGCAATGGCATTTGATCTTCATATACCTCACAGCAGCCAACTACCCAGGGACATTAAACTGTACACTATATCTTACAAAGGCAAACAGGAAGGTTTACCTGAAGTTGGATGGTACAGGCCTAGTGCCCAACCACTAGCTCTCCAACAATGGAATATGCTGGACAGTAACCTGCAAGGACCAGGCACTGAAGTTAAACTTTATTCCTTAGAGTTGTGCTTTTTTATATGTGACTCTTTTGCTAATCATGTGTGCTCAACAATGCAAACAAGCTGTGTAGCTAGGGTTGTATGCATTTCCTACCTGATGTTTCTTTGATGCCTAAGCCCTGAGATGCAGTCCCACTGTGTCCTTCTCAACAAGGACAGCAATCCCAGCTTGGCATGGGGACAGGTTCTAGTATGAACGCCCTTGACCCTTCTGATGAATGACTGGTTAACTTGGGTGAGCTACTCTGCAGGATCATGCCTGTTGGCCTCAAGCTTCTGATTGAGTGTTCAGGTGACATGCACTGCCAGCATTTTAGATGTTCATTGCATAATTTTTTTCATATTGTACCAATCTCAAAGACAATAAATGCAAATCACAGATCTGCTAATTCAAATGACCCACTAATTTTAGAATTTTATATGGATTTTAGCACCTTTGTAGGGCATTAGACAAGGGATTCAGTAATAAACTTTTCAAAGTATCACAGTAAATTCTAACATGTTTACAATAAATTAATAGTTCATTTTAAAAAAGGCAGGGAAGAAAATCATCTGCAAAGTGGGTGGGTTTCCAATGTAGACAACAGGAAAATGTTTTACTTCCATCAATTTCACTGCATAAAAGCTGGCTAAACAAAAACTTCTGATGGTTTACACATTCAGACTGAAGTGTTACCAAACAAGGCACATAGTTCTGGCAGTTCATATTCACATCAACCACAATTATAACTGTAACATACACTTAAATTTTTTTTTTGTGGTTTGAAATTTATGTAGCTCATGATTAGCAGGAAAAATGCAGTAAAAAATTAATGATAAACAGCATCTTGTGGGGCTACTACTGGTGAGTCTTTATGTAAACTGCAATGCAACACTATCAAGGAATGAATTACCATCCCAGTCCAGAATACATACTTTTTTCCAAGTCAATGATCAGATGTCTTGCTGTACAGAAATGTTAGTGGTTTGTGAAGTTTTACTGAGGTACAAAAGCAATAGTTATGATGCAAACATTTACTTGATACAACTAAAATGTACTGCATTTGAAACGTGATTACATGATGCAAGCATCTGCAAGCTTCAATACTGTTAATACCTGCTATAGAACAAAATACAATATAGGATACAAAGTTCTGTTTTATATGTTGGCAATTGTGCTTTTGGTGAAAGTAAACTTTTATCACACTACAGATATATAAAACAGATGAGGAAG
Organism: Protopterus annectens; assembly: GCF_019279795.1. Classification (NCBI taxonomy): domain Eukaryota; kingdom Metazoa; phylum Chordata; order Ceratodontiformes; family Protopteridae; genus Protopterus; species Protopterus annectens. The sequence goes on from NC_056733.1 coordinate 1,309,359,534, forward strand.
CAGTACAAAACTATATAGTGTAGCCTGTAATTTACATGTTTGAAGACTGTTGAGAGATACTGTCTGAAAAACATCAAAATGCAAGTCATTTCTTTCAGCCTTTTACTACAAGATATATGGATGAAGCCAAGAAGAATGGGACAAAGGCCCAAAAATAGAGACAGTTTTTAAATATTGTCCTTATAAATCCTGAAAGTTACTAAAGTGGTAGGTTTTGGATTGACATGCATTTTTCTGAAGGATATGAAGTTTGAAACTCAGATGTATGTCATTATTACTGACTTCACTCCTAAATGAGTTGACAAAAAACAAATTTTATGAAGAACAGACAGAAAATATGAGACATAAATATAGACAATCTGCTGCAAAAATCTGGACAGTTGAGAGGTATGATGCAAGTTGAATCAAAAGTCAGAAATTTCATACTCACTTTCTATGCCAGTGTCATGCCAGTGTTTTGATTATACTCATTTTGATTCCAGCCGGGTTCTAGGTATAAAGCATAATGCACATCCCAAATACCATTTAACTAGAACTCTATATTTACAGCTGCATCAGATTGTAACTGTTGTGCTGGGAGGAAAAAGACTAACATGTTGTATAGATCAAAGTTTACAAAAACAACTAATATAGACAGAATCTGCAGAGGAAAAGGAAAAACAGAAAAACGTGGCAGTCAAGTGCATGTGAAAAAACCTATTAAGTCTTCAGCTGCATAATATTTTTCATGATCATTTTTTTAAATCTCCCGTTGTCAGAGGTTTGAAAGTACTGCATATTCACAGCTGCACAATCTTATTAGGTCCAGCTGAAGACCTCATCATTCTGAAAACTCAAGATGATTGAATAGCAGAATCTCTGCTTAGTATTAACTAGACTCCTGTGTATTTGACTATCCCTAGTTTTAAATGCAGAATTGCAGTCCACATTTTCCCTGAAAGTGTACTTACCTTTCACTTTAGAATATATAAAACTATATATAAAACTAAGAGCATTATATAGAAATCAGAAACTACTTACCAAAGCAGCTAAAATTTTGGTAGCAATTTCTCATCTTATCTCTACCCTAGTCTACGCCTCTCCAATATTTACTAACCTTAGACAATGCGACCTAAATAAGCTCGAAACCTGCTACAACAAAATCTCCAAATTCACCACAAGGCCTTCCTACCGTATTCACCACTGTCTCTCACTAGCAAAACTATGCTGGCTAGAGCTCCCCCACCTCCTTCAATGGTACCAACTCGCACTCGCCCACAAACTAATAAACCAACCACTAAAAGTCCCATCCCTTCAGAATCTACTCCAACCCTACATAACCACGAGACCACTAAGATCCAGCCACAAAATTCTCCTGCACTATAGCCAAACTCTGGAACTCCCTCCCATCCTCAATTACCTCTGTAACTTCTTGCACCCACTTCAAATCCTTACTAAAATCACACTTAAAAACTTGCCAGATATGCCCTTGCAACCCCCCCCCCTCTAATACCATCCATTCCACCCACCCACTACCTCTCTCAGCCCCCTAACAACCTACTCTTAGCAAGCTTCATGTTCCCAGCTACCTACCATATAATACTAACTTCTTGTAGCAACAAATGCTAATGGCTGTTATGTACCTCAAAAACAGATTGTGTCAGTTGTTCACTGATGAATCTCAACTACATTTGTAACCATGATTAGTATATGTCACCATATTTTAAAATTGTACTATGTTCTACAGCAGTTTTAGATCTATGTTTTATTCTTGTCTTACGTCCTCAGCTGGACTAATGTCTATATTTGAATGCTATGTTTTTTAACTGTATAATGTAAGTGATACTTAATGTGGAGCTTTTCTTCCCGGGCCTCCACTGAAAACGGACTTGTGTCCAGTTGGACTCTCCCGGTCAACAAATGTAAATAAATAAATAAATACTATAGCCCTCTGCCCTACCATTTCCCCTCTTTCCAAAAACAACAATTATCTGTAACTTTCTCTGAGCAGCAAGGCAGGCAATGAAGAACTTTGACAACACATTGAAACCCCTATCACCCTTAAACATCAAATACCAGCGGGTCTTATGGCTACCACCTCTCTTTACTTAGTGAAAATAACAGAACAAAATCTTTATCTGTTTATTTATATATCTATGTAACTTTTTGACTGGGAAAGTCTCATTGGCCAGAACCTTTTGTCAGAGGAGGCCTAGGGAGAAAGTTCCAGCACAATGCTTTATAATGTACATACACATCAATTACACATCAAATACATAGATAAATAGTATACAGTACATAGTGTACAGAAAATATTTATAAAGTTAGTATTGCTTAATACTAGGTTAAATGTTGTACATTTGATTTAAATTCTTGGACAAAAGAGGCAAAGGGTATCAATTTAAAGTGGAGGTAAAATAGAGGAAGAAGCATGATAGTTAACAGGTGCAGACGCTGAGTGAAAGGTGAGAATGAAAACACCTAGAAAATGGAAGGTTTGAAGAGTGGGAAGAAGTGGTAAAAATAGTGAGGAGCAGAAAAGTTATGGTAGGAGAATGGCAAGATGGTCTCATTATTAGTCGTGATAAAAGGGGTGATATGGACAGATAGATAACAGATTTACTTAGTAGTTATATGAAAGGTAGGCAGCCTGGGAAAAAGTAGTATAGGAAAGGTAAAGTGATGGGGCTGACACATAGATTAAGTGATTGTAGGTTTTAGCCAGGAGTTAGACATAACTTAGAGCAAAATACAACATTTACTACTGGAGAACAGTCTGTTTATGATACTCTTCAAACGTGTCATTTTGTTATTGAACAGCATGAATTAATAGCCATCAATACAATAAAGTGTTGCAGAATTTTATAATAATGACACCAATAGCTCTACCCCTGGATTTAATATTCTGCACCCAGACTTTATGTTTCATATATCCTCAGTATTCAAATATTCAAATACTCTCATATCCCAAACTATTGATTATCAGGCATCTGCTGTCCCAAAATGTATCACCAGTATTCAGTCTGCTTTTGCTTCTAGTGGTATAATCCAGGTTGAATCAAAACCCCAGATGCTTTTCCTACGTTCCTCCTTTTTTATTATGTTCACTCTTGGTGAAGTCCTTGTCAAGTTTTCCATTCATAAAAATCATAAAACTGGACATGACTGGGGCAAATGCTCCTTCTGGTCATAAAGCATGTTGGTTCTCGTCCTGAAGATTGTTGTTTTATAGGAAAGCAAGTAACCATTTCTTTGGTATGTTTTCCATAATATTCTCTGCCACTGTTAAACTGAAAAAATTGCATTTCCCTGGATGTGTCCAGCTCCTCCTCTTATAGGTTCATAGGTTCATAGGTAAGTACTATGCTAGCTTCTCTTGCAGGAAATTTTAAGCCTAGCCAGATTTTTTGTGCTCAAATTAACCTATCCCATTTGGTTAGAGACTGACCTTACCCATCCCATGATCAATAATTATATATTACCCGTAATGAGAATAACTGGGATCATACCATAAATAATTTGAGGGGACACATGCATGGGATAAAGCATTTAGGAGCTGACCCTGTCCATTAGTCGTACAAGGGGCAGTCCTCAGGTAGCATTTCTGTCTCCCATCCACAGATCCAGGTTGTACTTAAATAGGGACAGGGATGACCTTTGTTTTATGTGGATGGATGTTTGTTTATGGGGATCATGAGATAACACCTGAGCATTTCCAATCATTAGCAGGTAAGAAGTATGTTTGTATCTATGGTGCCATTATTTCATTACAATAGTTATTTTATTCAATGCATTTTTTTCACAATCTGTGTGTGTGTGTGTGTGTGTGTGTGTGTGTGTGTGTGTGTGTGTGTGTGTGTGTGTGTGTGTGTGTGTATGTGTATACATTCAGTAATGTAAAGTCCTATATCTGTGTCCTTACATTCACCTTACCACCCTGATCTAACAGGTGATGTCTGTAATTAAGCAATGTAAAGTCCTATATCTGTGTCCTTATATTCACCTTTCCACCCTGAACTAACAGGTGATTTCTGTAATTAAATAATGTAAAGTCCTATATCTGTGACCTTAGATTCACCTTACCACCCTGATCTAACAGGTGATGTCTGTAATTAAGTAATGTAAAGTCCTATATCTGTGTCCTTTGATTCACCTTACCACCCTGATCTAACAGATGATGTCTGTAATTAAGTAATGTAAAGTCCTATATCTGTGTCCTTAGATTCTCCTTACCACCCTGATCTAACAGGTGATGTCTGTAATTAAGTAATGTAAACTCCTATATCTGTGTCCTTAGATTTGCCTTACCACCCTGATCTAACAGGTGATGTCTGTAATAAAGTAATGCAAAGTCCTATATCTGTGTCCTTAGATTCGCCTTACCACCCTGATTTAACAGGTGATGTCTGTAATTAAGTAATGTAAAGTCCAATATTTGTGTCCTTAGATTCACCTTACCACCCTGATCTAACAGGTGATGTCTGTAATAAAGTAATGTAAAGTCCTATATCTGTGTCCTTACATTCACCTTACCACCCTGATCTAACGGGTGATGTCTGTAATAAAGTAATGTAAAGTCTTATATCTGAGTCCTTACATACACCTTACCAACCTGATCTAACAGGTGATGTCTGTATTTAAGTAATGTAAAGTCCTATATCTGTGTCCTTACATTCACCTTACCACCCTGATCTAACAGGGGATGTCTGTAATTAAGTAAAGTCCTATATCTGTGTCCTTAGCTGGCAAGCAAGTGCTATTTGTTGAAACTCAGAACCAAAGAAACAAAAAACTGGCTGAGAGTCCGGGCACCACCAGACCAATGTACGACCACCAAAAACTATGTATTAACCAATCAAAGCAAAGTAAAGCAGTCAAGCGCTTTCGTCTTACATCAAGACTTCATTTACTTTGCTTTGATTGGTTAATAAATAGTTTTTGGTGGTTGTACATTGGTCTGGTGGTGCCCGGACTTTCAGCCAGTTTTTGTTTCAAGTGTTATTTGTAATAAATGTCACTCACCCAAGTGTGATATCATTAACCTCTGCAGCTTTTGATTGGATGGAAGAAGCTATGTGCTGATAGGTAATTTCTTTGTCTCTTGGAAGCTTCCCATTTTGTAGAATTCATATCCTGTTTTTGCCTTGAAATATAGAGGTTTGTTTTTAGACACACAGTAGCTTAATATTCCCATGTAATTGTATTCCTGCCTTAGGGGCTCTGGTTTCAACCAAATGCAGATTCTTTGGTGATTATGAATAAGAATAAACCCCAGGATGTGCAGTAGCAAGCCTCACCCAGCACAGATTTCACTTGACTTTGAACACACCCACTCAAAGCAGTGCAATGTAAATTTGTCAACTGCAATAGAATATCTTTCTTCGCTGGAAGCACTCCTTAAAATGGAGAACATTGACATTTGTGCTGTAACAGAGACTTAGTTCAAGGCAGCAGAAAGCACCCCTGCACTACCAGGCTATAACTCTTTCCTCACCTTTCTGCCCCAGAACTTAGACCGAAGCTCCAAAGGCGGTGCTGTTTCTATATTCATAAAGGATGCGCCCACCTCCAAACTGGTAGTCCAACATAATGCATCAGAGATACTTCACGTGCAGCTAACAATGGGTAAGACAACGATTCAGGTCATAGCCTGCTATAGGTCCCCAACCATGTCCCAAGACTCACACTCCACATTCCTATGCATCCTGGAGAAAATTAGGGTCCACCTAACACTCTCATACTGGACGACTTCAACTACCCCTCCATTAACTGGGAAAACTACTCATGTACCAATACACTTGCTCAACGTTTCCTGGAATTCATTAATTCCAATGGCCTGGATCAGTTCATTCTTAACCCCACTAGAGGTAGCAACATCCTTGACTTGGTCATTACTAACATGGGCGACCATTGCTCTACAGCAATAGTCAACCCCTCCCTGGTTAGATCCGAACACAAACTAATCATCTTGGAAATCCACATCCCTCCCACCCCCACCCCTGTAAAGCTAACCATCATGAAAAACTTCTCCAAAGCTAACTTTGGACTCCTAAAAACAGAGATGGCTAACTTCACGGCACCCATACAAATGGAGAATAGTTGCATGACTGCCAAATTATACACCAGTGCACTGTACAAACACATACACAAATGCATGGATCTCGTCATACCCAATAGAACCAAGATGCTCTCCTCCAAAAAAAGGAAGCCAATCTGGTGGTCCCCTGCCACAAATAAACTCAACAACAGAAGGAGGAAATTGATGCAGAACAAGGTGAAGTCCCAAGACTAGAAAAACTCCCTTATCAGCCTCAACAAAAAGCTGAGATCCCTCATCAAATCCTCTAAAGTTAGCTATGAAAACAGAATTTTAGCAGATAGTAAAGACAACCACAAGACATTCTATAGTTATGTTAAGAATCTCCACAGCAATACCCAGATTTGATCTGAGCTACAGAACAATGTTACCTCGTATACCAAGCCAACAGATATTTCCAATATACTGGCTGCCAGATTCAGTGCCAACTTTATCCCCCCCTCCAAAGGACGAGTCACAATACCAGTAGATTGCCAGACACCCAGTATTACTGCTGCACAGGTTAAAATAGCACTGTCCAAGGCCAAGAATACAGCTTCTATGGGACCTGACAATATCCCTGGCTGTGTTCTACATGATCTACAGAGTGAACTGTCACCTCACCTGTGTGCCCTGTTCAATCACAGTCTCACCTCAGGTTTTGTCCCTACTGAATGGCACACTGCTACAGTCATCCCTCTCCACAAAGGAGGAGTTACTACAGACCCTGGGAACTATCTCCCCATTAGCCTGATGACTCTGATATGCAAAGCTATGGACCATCATGGACCTAATAAACAAGGATATATGGAATCTCCAAACTCTGGATCCCACACCGTTTGGTTTTGTGAAGGGTTGATCATGCCTGCTCAACTTGGTCAACTTCTTTGAGTCAGTCACCAGAGCTGTAGATGAAGGCAAGATGGTTCATACAGCCTACCTTGATCTGGCCAAGGCCTTTGATACCATTCCCCACTCAGGAATCATAGAAAAACTCACTAAGCTAGGCATCAACTCCTATATCACTAGGTGGGATGCAAACTGGCTCACAGACGGAATCCACAGTGTGAAAGTAGCTGACTCCAAGTCAGACTGCCAACTAGTCATGAGTGGAGTCCCACAGGGTTCAGTTCTAGGTACTCTCCTGTTTGGTATCTACTTCTCTGAAGTCTAGGCCAAGATGAAGGGAGTCTGGCTGACAAAGTTTGCAGGCAATTGTAAGTTGAGAGCTATTATTCACACCCCAAGTGATGTTGACATCCTACAGAATGGCCTCACTGAGACCAACAACTGGTGTCAGAACCATGGCTTTAAGCTCAATGCCAAAAAAATGTGTCATCATCCCCTTTGGGAAAAACCCAGTTCCCATGAATTACCACATCGATGGTAGTCCAGTGAACACGGAAGGCATTATAAGAGATCTGGGAACACAGGCTGACAACAACCTCTCTTTTGATCACCACATTGCCACTGTGGTCAGAAAGTCCTTCTATGTGGCACATCTTATTACTTAGGGTTTTGCATCCAGGAAGAAAGAGGTTGTTGTCTCCCTCTACTCTTCCTTCATTAGGCCAATACCTCATTTGGCATGTACCTCACTAGACACCTGCAACAACTGGACAGGCCACAAAAGTACCTCGTAAAGAGGATCCTAGGCCTTAAACACTTGTCCTATATGGACAGACTCAAAAAACTCCAACTATTCTCTGTTTCATATTGCCTACTTAGAGGCGATCACTGCTTGACTTACAAAGCCACGTCTGACCCAGATCTGTTAGAAATGCTACATCTAAAGAAATCCCAATCCCTCCACACCACATGCTCCAGAGACCTCAACCTCATTACCATCAACAGAATGTACTGGAGGGACAGGTTCATAACCTAGAGACTGCCCATGCTATTGAATAGACTTCCCATACATGTCAAGCAGAGTACCTCGCTGACCCTCTTCAAGATAAATCTTGATGAGTGGATGGGAAATAGAAAATTCACCCTGGGGATAACTCCAGTGGCTCTACTCGACATAGGCACTGGGAACTAAGGTCTGGTGGCACAATGCCAGGGTAATCCCATGCCTAGGCTTGTAAAGGCTCCAGGGCCACTAGCCTAGTACACACCTGTGAACCTGTGAACCTATGAACCTAAATGTATATGTTAATAAAATAGAACAAAATAAAATTTTAGACAACTCCATTTAGTGGTATTCTGTTAGCAATGAAAAGCAGCTAAAAAATTCAAAGGGCTCACAGTTAAAATTTATTTTTTTAACATTTGTTTACTGGGAAAGTCCGACTTGGAACAAAGACAATTTTCAGTGGAAGACCAGGGAAAAACACCCCAGACACATGTCTTTGAAATGCAGGAGGAAACCAAAGTACCCAGAGGAAATCCACACTGACACAGAAAGGACTTGCAGACTTCATACAGAAGGCACTCCAGGCAAGAATTGAACCGAAGAACCTCTTGCTGTGAGATGACAATGCTATTGCTGCACCACTGTGCTGTCTACTTGTATAATACACATAGATGCAGCCATATTAAAAAAAAACACATTTTATACTAACAGATGTTTTTCTGTGAATGAAAGAAAATAAACAAAGTAAGTTTACACTTCAAAGTAGTCACCTTTTAAACATTCAATATTACAAATACTTAAAGCCATATCTTGCTTAACTCCATACTCATCTTGTCAGTAATTACTTATTATTTATTTATTTTACATTTGTTTACCAGAATGGTCCAACTGGGTCAGTGCCCATTTTCAGCAGGGGCCTGAGGATAAAAGCAATCGTAATCACATAAAAAAATGAATTAAAAAAACACACTTTTGCAGAGATCTTGTGCCAGTCCCTACATGTGGGGAAGGCTACCACCCCACAAACCATGCTATTCTTTTAAATGTATATTACTCTCCTTCATGAGATTGATTTTATTTTTTTAGAAACTTGACTGTGGTTGATGTGGAGGCAGTGCTACTCACACTTTTTAGCTGGCTTATATTTACCAGGATATAATTACATTAAAAAATATTACAAACATTTTTGCACAGATCAGTTGCTGGTCCATGCATGTGAGGGGGCTTCCAACAGTATCAATATGTTGTTGCATTTATTTATTTATTTGAAAAACCAGGAAAACTCAACTAGGTCCCTAGTGGAGGCCTGGGGATAAATTGACAGCTGGCATAATGGCTATGGTGCTTATCTCCTATATATAAGGTGTAGAGTTTGATTCTTACATGGAATAATTGGCAAGGCAATGGTTTATAATAGCAGTTAGAGTAGTACAAACTTATAAGGCTACATAGCCAAATGGGTAGAGTGACAGCCTTAAGTGCAGAGTTTGAATACTAGACATGCGTGACCTAGTAGTTGACAGGGTCCTGGGTTTGAGACTTGGCAGGGGTGAATTTTTACAATACCTCCATGGCGCATGCGATATATATAAAAGCATCAAAATATTACAAAACATTTTAAGTACAATAATTTTACAGTCTTCAAAATAATGCAAACATATTTATAGTTTCAACAATTCTACCAAATTGGGCATGATATGAAAACATTTGTTAAGAAGTTATATGACAATAATTTAATATTTAGAGATATTTCAGCCAATTAAGAGAGAAATTAAAGTTAAGTTAGTATAATATAAGTATGAATTGCAATATGTGAGAGAAAAGCAGGCTTATGGTATATTTAGAGAGAAAGGCAGGGAAGAGAAATTGATAGATGTAAGGAAGTGTGTGAAGATGGGAAAGAAAGGAGGTGTAAGGTATGAATAGGTACTTGCTCACATTTTGGAATATATTTTTTCCTAGTGCTGAGCAATAACAGAGGCCGTTTTTGCCTAGAAGTCTTTCAGAATAGTTTTGAAGGATGGGAGGGAGGTTACTGACCTGATGGATTCAGGTAAGGAGTTCCAGGCCTTAAAAACTTGGTACAGGTATAGACAATGCCCAGCAGATTTGATAGGTTTGTGGACAGACAGGAGTTTTTTGTCATTGAATCATAATAACTGACTGGGAACATAGTTGAGTAGAATGGTATTTGGTGCTGAAAAAGAAGATGGTTGCTGTATAATTCTATAGGTAAGAAGAAGCTGTGTACATGTTAGTTGATGGGGTAGTTTAGCCAATTTAGGCTTTTTAGTGCAATAGAGTGGTGGTTTCTGAAAGGGGTATTTGCTGCAAATTTAAAAATGTTGTTATAGTATTGTTCAAGTTGTGATTTTCGTGATGACTGGAGGTTTGTATGGATGGGGGTGCCATAAAGAAGAGTGGGGAGGAGATAAACAGTAGCAAGTGCAGTTTTAGTTGCATTGGTGAGAAAGTTATTGTCTCTGTAAAGCATCCCTAGTTTTTGATGAGTGTAACTTATGCAATTTTGTAAATGCAGATCAAATTTAAGATGATCATCCACCATCACCCTAATAATTTATGAGAAGTGACTTCAATAGTTGTATTATCAAGAAAAAGGACTTTCAATTTTGTGTTTTCATGACAGAAGGATTTGGGGTAAAAAGTAGTCTGTATTTTTTTAGGGTTGAGCATGATTTGTGAGATACAAAGCTGTGTTTCAGTGGCTGTTAAAACTTCCTGACTAATTTTTAGAGGTGTGCCATGTTGTTAGATGTACAAATCAGTGTGAAATCATCTGTGTACTGATTTAGGGAGGCTTGTTATGTGGATATAAATAGGGTGTTGGTGAGAATGTCAAAGAGGTAGCGATCAAGGGTAGGGACTTATGGTACACTGGTGGTGACTGCAAGGTATGGAGAGAGGATGGAGTACCATTTTACTGACTGATACCTCTTGGATAGGTAGCTTTTGATCCATAGAAGGGTGGGCAGAGGGATAACCTAATGAGGACATTGGAAGTAAACGTTTGCAGTGGCATCTGTGTCAAAGGCTTTAGACAAGTCTAGAAATAAGGAGGAGACTAGTTTGCCATTATCTTTAACTTTATTGGCAGTATCTCTATAGGTTAGAAGTGCAGTGTTAATACTATGGGAGGGATGGAAGCCATGTAATGTGGAGAATAAGAGTTATTCCTGCAGGAGATAGTTTAGCAATTGTTTTTAAATACATTTTTCAAATATTTTGGAGAGGGAATAAAATTGCTATTGATCTAAAGTTAGTAATGTCTGTTGAATTTCATCCTTTGTACAGTGGGATAATGTGTGACTTTTTCCAAAGAGAAAGAATATAAGACTCCTGGGTTGACCTAGTTATAAGGATTGAGACAGGATATGCAATGATAGGCTGCTACTTCATAGGTTCATAGGTTCATAGGTTGGTACTAGGCTATCAGCCCTAGGGCCTATACAAGCCTAGCCATAACAATTCCCTGGCTATTTCTTCCCACACTATTTACTTCCCCGGACCCCTGTCTAGCAGGGCGACTGACATGATCCCCGGGGTGAACTTCCTTTCTCCCATCCAATCGTTAAGGTTCCTTTTGAAGAGGACCAAAGAGGCACTCTGCTTGACATGTATGGGCAATCTATTCCAGAGTCTGGGGAGTCTCTGTGTCAGGAACCTATCCTTCCAGCATGTTTTGTTTATTGTGATGACAAGGTTTAGATCCCTGGAGCATGTGGCTCTGAGGGATTGGGATTTCTTTAAGTGTAGCATGTCCAACAGCTCTGGGTTTGACATGGCCTTGTATGTTAAGCAAAGATCGCCTCTGAGTAGACGATATGTGACAGAGTATAGCTGGAGTTTTTTTAAGGCGGTCAGCGTAGGGCATCTGCTTTAGGCCTGTGATTCTTTTAGTGAGGTATTTCTGTGGCCTTTCCAGTTGTTGCAGATGTCTTGAGAGGTACATTACAAATGGGGCATTGTATTCTATAATGGGTCTAATGAGGGATGAGTACAGTGGGACAATGACCTCCTTTTTTCTGGATGAAAAGCCCTTAGTGATGAGGTGTGCCACATAGAAGGATTTCCTGACTGTTGTGGCAATGTGGTTATCGAAGGTGAGACCACTGTCCACCTGTGTCCCTAAGTCTCTTGTCAAACTTTCGGTGTTTAGTGTACTGCCACCTATATGGTAATTCATGGATACATGTTTTTTCCCAAAGGGGATAACTATACATTTCTTGGCATTGAGCTGGAGCCCATGGCTCTGGCACCAAGCATCTGTTTCTGTAAGGCCCTTTTGTAGAGTATCCACATAATTTGGGGATTCAATAATGGCTCCCAGTTTGCAGTCATCTGCAAACTTTGTTATCCAGAGTCCCTTAGTGTTGGCCTGTACTTCAGAGAAGTAAATGCCAAACAAGAGCGGTCCCAGGACTGAACCCTGAGGTACTCCACTTGTCACTTGTCTGGAGCTGGATTTGGTGTCAGCTACTTTTACAGTGTGGGTTCTATCAGTAAGCCAGTTAGCAACCCAAGGCACTCATTTGGAATGCCATCAGCTGGAGTAGAGCATGGCCTGAGTTTGTCTAAGAGTAGTTTTATATAAAATGTGGGTGCAGGTTTGAAGGTAACAGTGGATGTGATTATACATGGCTTTTGGGCAGGATTAGGATTAGATGTTGGGGAATCTTTGGCTAGAAATGCCACACTATCTATGAAATAAGAGTTGAATTGTATTGTGGTTTTCAATGGTGAGTAATTGGGAGAGAGGTTAGAGATGAATTTTTGGCCATGATACAATATTTCTTTAAGGGATCTCCAGAATTTTTATGGTTATCTTTGCTATTATTCTGAAAATTATTATAGTATTGTTTTTGTCTTCATTTATTTGCATTGTATTACAATTGTGAGGAATTTTGGAGATTTCCAGATATTGTGGTGTTTTATATGTTTGTCATTCTTCCCATGCTTTTGTCTAGCCCACATAAGCATCCTACTCTTTTGGATAGCCACACTGCATTATTTGTCTTTACTCTCGTTAGCTATTTAGGATATTCAGGAAAGTTGCATTAATAGCTGATAGGGTAATAATGAACATTTCTGCGTTAAACTTGTAAAGATTGCATGTTGTTCTTTAAACATGTTGTTTAAGTGGATGTGTGACATGTCTGGTTGGGGGATTGGGAGACGATCACTGAGAAAATCTGATACTGTACGGGTGGCGGTGTATTTGCTAGGGTCTGATACTACGATCCATTTCAATAGGGAATTTGATGCCTTGTATGGGGCTATTAAATAGTTGTGTGAAACCATGTAAGTTAATGATAACTGTAGATGCGTTAGAGTTTATATCCAACCAATTGACATTAACATCACCCAGTAGTATTTTCTGCAGAATTGTCATGGATAGCCAATGTAGAATATCCTCCAGTACAGCTATATTGTTGCCAGGTGTGATATAAAGGACAGTAATACATATCTGTTTATATATTTTTTTAGGAAAGTAATGAGAAGCTCTGCTGAATAAAATATTGGTACTGGTTTGTTGTAGGGGAAACGAGGTAGCTGTTGGGAAATATTAAAGCAATACTACTACCCTTCCTCTTTATACAGTCATTACAGATGATATTATTGCTGGGAGGTGTAATTTTAGAGTTGTTTATGCTGGGTTTAAACCAAGTATTAGTTTCAGCGAGAATATCTTGTTTATGTTGGGTAATCCAGGCATGTAGTTCAGCAGTTTTATTTCTTATGCTTCTAACATTTATGGCAACAAAAGTTAGATTGCCTGGGTTGAGGGGTGACCATTGTGGGGTTAGAGTAGTGTGTGGAAGAGAATTGTCCTGATGTTCATTGTGATAGGTAGGGCCAGGATTAGGGTGAATGGCCCCTCCTAGAAAGATTTTAGTATATTGGGGAAATACTGGTACTTGTTTTTAGAGAGTATTTTCCCACTTAATTTTGTTTTGGTTTAAGTTGAAATTTAGTTAATGTCTATATCTGGAGTAAAGATGAGGAGTGTCATTAAATAGATTTGGTGCGATGTGTGCAGAGTGTAGAGAGAAACTATGAATAGGTGGCTGGGACAGAATTGGAGACATAGCTTTCATACTCTTACCACAAGAAATCTGGACAAAGCCAAAAATAATGGGGCATCAAAAGTGTATAAATATGGAGAAACTTTAAATATTGCTCTTATAAACTTAGAAAGTTGCTGGAATAAAAGGTGTAGTGTTAGCATACATTTTCTTAATGATATGAATTCTAAAACTGAAATCACTGTCATTATATAGTTACTTCATTTCTCAATGAATTGCCAAAAATCCACAAATTTATGGAGAACAAATAAAAAATATGAGGCAAAAATGTGGACATTTAAGAGGTGTAGTTGGAGAGATGCTGAGCAATTATAGAGTCATGGTAGGATGAGAGATGGCCTAGTAGGAGGAGAAGAAGAACAGAGGATAAGCTGAGTAGCAGTATGATTAACTAAAGGGATCTGTATTTTATTGTTGGCAGGTAGCAGGGAAGTAGGGATCAAGAAGGAAAAATCAGTTGTAGGGCAATAGCATACTAAGTGGCAGTGGACTCTAAAATCTGGTAGAGGGTAGGTAGGATAGAAGTATTTTCTATAAAGGAAGAGAGCTAGGTTGCTCTGATAATTTCTCTGGTATATAAGGAATAGGGGAGTTTAAAATACTATATATTATGAGGATGTAGTTTAAAGAGGAAGAAGTGAGGGTTTATTTGGAAAAGTAGAAGATACAATGCAGACTAGCTGGGTACTGTTAGGAAGGGGTGTGAGTTGCAATGAGTATAGTGCAATGCAGTATGGAAGGGAGAAAGGTAGTTTTACATGTAAGAGCTAAATGCAGTGGTACATGTATGTTACTGTACTTTTCAGAAACCTGGCAAGTTGGTGGTGGGGGGCTGTTACCCCCCCACACACACACCTATGCATGAGCTTGTAACAGTTATAATGATGCAAAATTAAGAAATGATACAAGACTGTTCTTTATTAACTTAATTAATGTAAGAAAGGATTTTGTAGAGAAGTTGTACAACACTGAATGTAGAGTGTAACATTACAGAAAATGACTGCAGCATCATAATTGCTGTCAGTCATGCATGACGTCTGTCAATCATTAAGTCCATTCTGCCTGCATAAACTATATTGGTTATTTCATCTCTTTAATTGCTAGCATTTGTCAATAATTTTATAATGGAAATGATGCTTCACCATCATATCTCCTCACTAGACAAGTTTTCTACCTAAACATGCATCTTTCTCTCTGAATAGTCTTTTTTGGAGGTTTGGTCCTCTTTTTTCACTGGTGGCCTTCCTGCTGTCTTGATGTATACAATGTCTATTTTTTTTCTTTATGGTTTTATTAATTTATTTTTATATACCAAGTTTATTGTGCTTTTAGAATTTTTATGTGTAAGTTGATGTCAAAGGAGATTAAAATATGTGGAAGATATTGCTTGTCATTCACTCAAGTGGAACTTTTTGCTTATTCAGGGGTACAATGTTTTTTCTTTTCATGCCTTTAGTGGTTCTGGCATTGGTCTGTTGATTTTCTCGAGCAGTAGAACAGGATGGTACACAATGTATTGTTGAAGGTCTCTGTAAATTTATTTTACTGATTTATTTTTACTTCCAAGTCTTAGACTTGTTCCTTTTTAAACACTATATATATGGGTGAAATATTTATTTTGTGTTTTGTCGGAGGTATTTAATTTCAGGTTTCTTATGCCTGTTTTGTTTATAGTCAAAGTATACTTTTGAGTGTATAGTTGTCTCCTTCCTGATTTTTAGGGATGCATTAGTTTAAAATTAGCATTTATGATTTTTTTTACTTTATATACATGTTTGCATGTATATATATTTATATATATATTATGTATATATTTACTCACTGGTTCTTTCCTTTTGTGATTGGTAAATCAGCACATTCTTCATTACTTGTTCGATCCAGCTAAACAAACATTGTAAGTATCAATGTATTGATAAGG
Organism: Protopterus annectens; assembly: GCF_019279795.1. NCBI lineage: Eukaryota > Metazoa > Chordata > Ceratodontiformes > Protopteridae > Protopterus > Protopterus annectens. The sequence continues at coordinate 1,309,375,466 of NC_056733.1, forward strand.
AGAAACTTGCTGTTACTTTAGCAGTGACACAATTAATAAACAAAACAAGTTTAAGGAGTAAGGAGTCAAACAGATTAAATAATGAGTCGAAAAAATGCACTGATTTAATGCTGCCAGATTGAAAAAAAAATACTAGTCAATTCTACAGAACAGGGTATCCAATTTTTCAACACTTTAAAGAAACAGATGTGAATAACTTTAAATGACAGCAGAGGTTAAATTAGTATTATTAGAAATGTAGCTCAGCCACAAACTACCTTCAGAATATTGATGTTTTATTTTACTTTGTATTTTTTGAGCTGACTTCATTACATGTGTAAGTAAGCACTTGTTTCATCAGAAGGTGGTGATAATAGACAGATATCTCTCAACACTGGAGTCCTGAAAATACCTAACCTAAACATGCAGCTCTGAAGTTGTAGATTTGGGTTTATATTTCTTACACCCAATATCCAATTTCGCAAAGCCAAATACACTGCCTGCACTGCAACATTGCTCTAGATAACATGTGAATAAAACTAAATGGAATGTACTACTTTATCAGTGCTTTGTAGTGGATTGTCCTCCTTACATCTTTTGCTGTGGGGAGGGGGACATTTTTTCCTATATCCCTGATTTCTAAATATGCTGTCTTTGAATCTGCACCCAGTTATGAAAAAGGGAATAACTATTATTTATCTCTTTTTCTGACTTGGTGCAACCTTGCCAGCACTATGTTTAGAGATGATGGGCGTAGGCGCAGTGCCCCCACATTGGCTGGTATGCAGAACAGTGCCGCACTGCAAAAAGATATCTTTATAATTGTGATTATTTAAATATACAATGACTACATTCAATTTAGTGGACAACTGGCCTGCAGCATGCCAATACATATCAGCATCTAAGCGCTGAGGACACACGTAAACCAAAAAAATTAATAAATAAATAATAAAAATAAATCTGAGATCTCCTCTAGATTTTTAGAACAATCTGAACATTTCAGAGATTTGGACAATAACCTGTTAAATGCTATCATAGACATGATAAATAATGCACAAAATATGCCTCAATTTTCACAACAAGCTATTTTGTTGTCATCTTAGTGAAAGAAATATTGAAGGAACAGCATAAGCTATGATTGATACTACCCACAAAAGAAAACATAAGGTTGGGAGTGTGGCTTAATGGTTAAGGTGTTTGCCTTACAAACACAAGATGCATGGTTTGAGTCTCACAAGGGATAATTGGCTAGGCTTAAAATGGCTCGCAAGAGCAGTTAGCTTAGTACTAACCTATGAACCTATAATATAAAAAATGTGATTTTGGTGTAAGCCAGTTGCTTATGTGCATTTTTATTAGATTGTAATAATATTGGAGATTATATGGAAATTGCAGGTTTTATTAAAAATTTCAAATGGCAGTTCTGAAATTCGTCTTGCAGTTGTTTCGGCTTTTCTCCCAAAATAGCATAATTTGATTGGTATGTTTAAATTAATTAGAGTGCTTCCTTTACTTTGTTATTTGAATAAGTTAAGTAGTGAATGCTGATATCTTATATCCTGTCACTAGGTCTAGCACTAATGTTTTCTTCTTGCTGTTGAGGCAATGATATTAATGCCACCTACTCTACTTTAGATACTAGCCATGGTGATATGAAAAATTATTTTATAAGCTCTTTTAGTAAAGATATGATTACACTTTTTTCAGATACATTAACATTGTATCTTGAGTTCTTGTTTAAACAACATTAATGCAAAAAGTAAAATATTCATCATACTTCCACTAAGAATTAATGGAATGCTTTGTTTCAGCTATGTTTCACTGAGTTACAACTCACTGGAAGTTTATCCCAATAAAAACAACTGGTCAAACCTACAAATTGATGAGACTTGTTTTGAAAATTTGCTTTTTTAGGGGTGAAATCCCCCTGTAACTCTCCAACTTAAATAACTAGAGATATATAGATGACTATATATATATATATATATATATATATATATATATATATATATACATATATATTATATATATATATATATATATATATATATATATATATATATATATATATATATATACAGATAGACAGATATATAGATATATAGATATATATAGAGAGCTGTATACTATTTTCTATGGTTGCAGAACCATGGGGGACACATAAAATAGTGAAAAACACAATTACTGGTGATACACAAACATGATTTTTTTTCCTGTGAATAAAAATAATTGGGAGTGCAAAACTCAGGAGATGAGTGCATTTAGATGCAGGGAAACAGACTGCTTTGCATTATTTATGCAAAAATCAACACAGTTTTCAAATTTGCTGCAAAATGATTTCTGTTAAAATGTGGTATAAACACTTGGAAGATTCTGCTACCTATACAAATGTCAGATATGAGTTTTCTGAACAGGTGGTTCTAATGATATAGATTTGCTGCATAAAGCTATCTCTCATGGTTATTATGATACTGATTCTGTCAGTAAAAGACTGGTTGTTACAGATCCAAAAATAGCAACTTTTGTATTACTTGTGGACAAATGTAACAGTTTTTTGCAAAATATTGCTATTGTTTTTTTAATCATACTTACTTAATGTGTAGTGACATTTAATTATTATATTAAGCATTCTAGACATTTCCTGCAAAACATTACTTCTCTGATTAGGTCTAAGAAGGGGTTTGTGACAAAAAAATTTAATTTTTAAAAACTCGAACTTCATACCATACATTTGAGTTTCTGAAGAGTTGAACCAAACATAACAACACAAATCTACATTTCTGTATGGGGGCAAGACCCCTCTGCATTCCCTGAAAATTATATATACCAACTCCGAGATTGCACTACAGTGGGGAAAAGGGTAAATTAACCCATCCCCACTGTGCCGCAGTCTCTATAGAAATGCTTTGGATTTTTGGTAAGTTGAGCATATGGTCACAACCATATGAGGTTTGAGTTTTAAAAACTTGATCATCTGACCTAAACCCCTAAGACATATTTGTTTGTATTAGGTAGAAATATTAAATACTATCACGCGGCTGAGACTTCAAGACTTTTTCGAGCAGTTTTCATCTTTCTGAATATATTTTTCCTTAATATTTTTTAGAGAATAAGTAAATATACCGGATGGTACCAGTAGAATCCTCAGCCAAGAAGAAGAACGATATATTGTAAGGAACACTGACGGATTCAGCAACCAGGAAACAAGAACCACTTCAAAGTGCCATACACGAACTCTTCATTTGTTAAAAATACAAACAGATAAGCGCTTTCACGCACCTGAAGTGCGCTTCCTCAGATCTTCACATTTAAGCAACATTTACAGACAGTATATATACCCAGCAAGATTCAATTAAGTCAGATAAATTTCAATTAATCATTCAATTAGTTAGTTTAAGGTGATGAATAGTGCTCACATTTATATATGTAAAGAAACAGTGCAAGACAAGCTCAAGCAGCTTTTTCACATTGTCATTCTGATCTTAAAATTACAACAATGCGTATAATAATATTATGTTTATCAGAAACAATAAAATATTTTAAATATTAAAAACATTTGATATGTGATAATCAATAGTGTTCATATAAATGATATAAAAAATAAAATATATATATATATGTATTTATAGAAAAAATATATAAGAAATGGATGCATGAAAAATGCATAAAAATGCATGAAGCATAAAATTCAAAGCTCTCAAAAAAAAAAAAAAAAAAAAAAAAATATCCTGCACAGAGAGAAATCAATGTAAAATGTTATGGAGAAGCTATAACTGAAATATAACTACATAATGACAACAGCACAAATAAACATTTTAAAAACTACAAATCTCACTTCTATTTTGTGATACGCTATTTCAGTTTAGCAGAACAAGCATAGTTAGTAAATTATTTATTTACTTGCAGCATCATTTTTATAATGTATGTTGTGTAGTAATCCACATATTATTTACAGAACATTCAGTAATATCAGTAATTGTTTTTAATCCAAAGCCCTTTTATCAGACCAACAAGGAGATGAACTGTCCAATTATGATGGAATATGGGAATTTTCCCGTGATAACTGTAATGTCCTTGACTCTATAACCCCATGTTTTTGAAAAACAATGGAAATGAGTTTACTACTGTTAGTCAGCAAGTTTTTTAAACAGAATCTAATATATATCTGTGTATCTCTCTCTCTCTCTCTCTCTCTCTCTATATATATATATATATATATATATATATATATATATATATATAAATATATATATATATACACACACACACACACACACACACACACACACACACACACACACACACACACACACACACACAAACACACAGCCTGTCTTGGTCCTGCAGCACTTTCTCTGCTTCCATTATATCCAATCAAGTTACAGCTTAGCAAGGAACCAACAAGCTGAGTATAACTGCTTAGGAAGTCACCCCAATGAAAAAAATAGATGTAAGAATTTTTTGCTGTGGGGATTTAGAAGATGGAGGCTGACCTATAAATACAATGCTCACACAGTTCCATAAACCACAAGGGGCACCAGTTAAACCAACCTAAAAATGCATGCCAGAGAGTTAAAATACTTTAAAAAATGGGTTTATATGTACACTAACCAGGATTATTCCCTAAAAGCCACAATTACTTACCTGCAAAAAGTAAAACACTTGCTTCATTATGACCAGAGCCTGTTGAGCTGTATGACAGAAAATAAAGTTATTATTGGAGAGCAACCCACAATGGCAAATGAAACAGAAATCATAGACACACAAATAACTAAATATAAGATTTCAGCAGCAATTACACCAGAAAAAGAAATTATTTCCAAATGAATGAGAATGACAAGACAACTGGAAAGCCAAAAGGGTACGAATAAATGGAAAAATGACCATTTCCCCAATATAAAAGATATTAAAATGGCTTTACAACTACTGCAAATGGAAATTCAGCAAATCGCAGATCAACTAAAAATGTTTGGTAAGACAATAAACCAAATAGCGGACAGACTAGAGAAAAAAATAGAAGCAAAAACAGTAGAAAACAAAATTAAAATTAATAAGTTTCAAGAAGCTTTCCATTCTAATAACAAATACATTATGCAATTACAACAAAAAAAATCTTAGACTTTGAAGCAAGAAGCAGAAGAAATACTATTTTAATTCTGGGGGTGCCTGAAAAATACAACTAAGCAAAATTAATGGAAGTTCTATACCAGAATATAGGCTTTCTTTTGGATGACCAGACAGAGGCTAGCCAGATTGTCTTAGAGACAGCTCATTGGGCGTTTACAGCCACACAAGGACAGGACAAACCAAGATCAATCTATGTCAGACTTTTAAACTATCAGGACATTTTTAAAATTCTTGCAACAGCAAAAAAAAAAAATAATAATATGGAATGGAAATAAAATTACATTTGCTCAAGACTTACCCTACCAAATCAAACAAGATAGACAAAAGCTGCCACCATTTTGTGAGTTTTTTGTCTCAAAAAGAATTAAATTCCTGAAATACCCTTCCACTCTAGTATTCCAAGAGAAAGGAGTTAAATACTCATAATGAGTAAAAAAGCTAAACAAGCCTTCATTAATGTCTTTAATACTACCCTGAGTGAAGAATGATAGAGAAAGGTAAGAAAGAAGTTAGTACAAATAGTTTCCATTAGACATAATGGACAAGGCCAGAACTTACGGAATATATGACTGTGAATGAATGGTAACTTCAAGAACTAAAAAATAATGGCTTATGTACCTGAGTGATTGGTGGTGATGAATGTGTGTCCCTTGTGGGTGTTGAGATGCTGGGCCTTTTTTTCCTGCTTGATGAAGAATATGCAGTGCATTTCCTATATTTAATAAGGAAGCCTTTCTACAATGGCCTGCATATACTGAAAACATTTCTGGTGTGAAAAGGAAAATATTGCAGCTGTTTTTCATGCATTTATAATGCAACTAAGCAAAATGAATGAAAGTTCTCATACTCTCTATTATGGCTATTTTATATGTTAAATAGAATGAATATAACATGTTTTTAAAGTGTTCTTATGTATATCAATATAATTGTATTAGATAACAGGGTAGTGTGAAAAGCTATTTGAGTTTACAGGGAAGTTAAGGTATTCTCAACTTGTTTTAAAATACCTTTTACACTTACTAACTTGGTTAAAATGTTAAGACATAAAGAACATAAAAGGTTTCATGATTATTATCGATGGTTACATATACAGTGCTTTATGCATTATTAGTTTATTCTCTTCCTGGCTATATGGAGAGTGGCTAGGCACTGGGATTAAGCAGGAAGAGTTAATGTTGTGTATTATGAAATGGAGCATATGTTATGAAGCTATACCAAAGTACCATCCCATCATATAATGATAACAGTAGTATTAAATGTGGATAACAGATTCATGGAATGTTAAAGGTTTACAAATGAAAAAGAAAAGAGCTCTATTTTTTCACTTAACATTTAAATCAAAAGCTGAAATATTATTTGTGGGAAAGACCCATATGATGGGAGACCAGTGGTGCCGTGATATGGGGAAAGGATGGATTAAAGCAATGTGTCAAATGGTTTATGTGTGTCAATTATTATTAATAAATCTTTAAAGGATGTTATTTTGAAACTAAATTCAAATTCTGAAGGTAGATGGTGTTAAATAATTATTAAGAATGCATGTATCAAACAACAGGAATTTACCATGTAAATCTATAAAATACTAACTCTATATCCTAACTGTTATTATATCATGGGGGGATTGGAATACAGTTACGATCCTATGACAGATAGGTCTAGTAGAAGTAAAACGTACAATGCTTATGCTTCAATGGTGATCGCTGACCTCAAAATAGACTATAACTTATTTGACCCTTTTCATTTTTAATAAAGAAATACACTATCTGAGAAATTTACCTTCTGTTCTCACTATCATAAAACCTGGGCAGGGCTGGACTTTTTCTTGATATTAGATATATTTGTAACTACCAACTTGGACTTTTGTATAGAACCAAGATATCTTTCTGATCACTCTAGAATTTCGCTCACTATAAACTGGACTAAGACATGCAAAACAAAAAATGTAGTTATAACTGGACTTTAAATCCTACTTTACTCCAGAAAGAAAATATTAGTAAAGAAATCAATGAAGGACTTGATGAGCTTCTCTGCAATTTTAGTAACTTCCAAATTCTGCTCGGCATACAATGAGCTACTGTAAAAGCACAAATCAGAGGTATACTTATTAACAAAGCATCATATTACAAATATGAATACTTCAAAGGAAAAGAGACTAAAAGAAGATATCTGCAAACTAGAGGATGAACTATACATAAAGTATAACTTAAAAACAGTAAAAAATTATCTTCAGAATGAATTATATTTGCTTTATACAACGCAATTACAATTTAATGAGATGAAAATGTTAGCTAAATATTATGAATGGACTCAGACACTGCCAAAACTGCTAGTGAGAATAATAAGCAAAATTAAAGCTCCCACTTTAATGACTGAAATAACACAGCAAAACAAAATCTGAAACACAAATGATGAAAGTGTCCACATTTTCAAATAGATATACTCTCAGAAATATGGAAAACATAGTTTATTATTCCCAACTCATGAAAAAGAACAGTTTTTAAATCAATTAGACTTCCCAAAACTTAGAAGAAATCAACAAGTTGCTCTTATAAAACCATTTACCCAAAAAGAAGTCCTATGCATCATACAGAATCTTAAACCATGCAAATCTCCAGGAATTGATGACTGTACTGCAGACTTTTATAAATCATTTAGTCAAAAATTTTCAAAAATCCTGCTGCATTTGTTTAACTATATAAAAGAAAATAGTATCACAGATCTTTAACTTAACAATTCTAGAACAATTTTTATTCCAAAAGCAAAATTGGACACCAAAAACCCACTAAATTACAGACCAATCTCTCTTATAAATATAGATATCAAAATATTTACTTCCTTACTAGCTAACAGATTGAAGTCCATGCTACCAAGTGTAATCTCACCCAACCAATTGGGATTCCTTCAGGGCAGACAAACCTATGACCACACAATAACCTTGGATATATTGATTTGACTTAATAAACAATATAATAACACAATCTTTGCACTAGCACTAGATGCCTCTAAGGCTTTTGATAGACTTAACAGACTTTCTTTTTTCAGTTATGTTGTATTTTGACATACCACAAGACTTTATAAATTTAATAAAAGTTTTGTATGTCAAATACCCCTGTATGTCATATATATATATATATATATATATATATATATATATATATATAGAGAGAGAGAGAGAGAGAGATAGCAATATATATATATATATATATATATATATATATATATATATATATATATATATATATATAAAACCTCTATTTTTCATAACTCAAAAAATTTTCATCATATTCCTGTATTCAATAAGACAAAACTTGCATTAACTGCCTTTGATGATAATCTCAATCTATATTTTACTTCATCTAATACCAATCTTCCAAAAATCTTACAGTCTATTGAGATATTTTCAAAATGTTATAATTATAAACTAAACTTGAATAAATCCTCAATTTTTTCATTAAATCCTAATGACAATCTAATAAGCTACTTTCCAGAAACTGAGATTAAACTAAAAGAGTTGCTGAAGTATTTAGGGATAACTTTTTATCAGGACTTAAATCTGTTTTATCAAAACAATTTAATAGAATTATAGTCAAACATTTCTCAACATATTCTTAGATGGAATAAATTAAACTTTCCTCTGTTGCTGAAAGTAACAATTACCAAGGTGAACACACTATCAATGTTTTTATTTCAATTTAATGCATCCAATATAATGATTCTAAACACATTTTAAGACTATTATTAAAAGTCTTTCCAGATTCTTATGGACACACAAATCAGTTCATATTAGTTACCTAAAATTAATCTATCCAAAAATGTTGGGGGCCTGGACCTCCTAGACTTTAAACTCTATTATGATATAATAAATACTGGCAGAATTATAGCAGTTTCAGATTATAATCCATCCAAAACTGAATGGAGCCTGACCTGGGCTAAGATCTAGTATAATCATGTGGTAAATTGTAAATATAATCTTAAGGCCTTATCTTTTCTTAACAAGGAAAATATCAAAGAAATTAAAAGAAATAAATATGTTAAAAATAAAATAATAACTTTACAAAAAATAATTAAATCACTTAAACTAAAAATTCCATTCAAAATGTTACAACCGATACACCTCAATCTAAATTTTAAACTAAAATATTCAGTGCTTAACTTAAACAAGTACCTACCAATTAAAGAAAAAACTCTAAATTTATTTATTTAATTTGTTAATTGGGTAGTGTCCAGCTGGGTATAGAAGCCTGTTTTCAGTGGAGACCCGAGGACAAAAGCTCCAAGGAGGATTACAATAGCATTTACAATTGACATATGCCATTTACAGTAATTGTGATACATAGTAATACAATTGCAGGGTTTATGCAATAGTGCTATACAGAAATAACACAGTTAGGCATATTAAGCAAATATTAAACAATAGTACGCATTTGTCAAACATTTCAAAAACATTCAAAGACATTTATATCTACAAAATCCTCCTAATGAATGGATTGAGAAATTCTTGGAAACTTCCAAAAAAATTATTTGATCATGTTGAGACACATAAAAGAAATGACTTCAGCCCTACAAGAGGACCAAAATGTTAATGGCAAAAATATAAAGTTATGTAGGATGTTATATAATTCCTTTGTCCAGAAAAAAATTATATCAAGCATGTATAAACTAATTGTATCTATCAAATACCAGGATGCTATTACATATTGTAATTACTGGACCAAATTGAAACCAACAATTCAAAACAGTCAAAAATCCAGTTGATCCAACTATCTCTTAAATTTCTCCCTTTAAAAAAACTTTTATATACTCAGCTAACGATAAACAATAAAGCATATTTAACTCCCATATTATGTAACAAATATTACTGTGCATGCTCACCAAATTGTTTACACTGTAAAGATCAAAAAAATGATATCCTACATATCTTTTGGAGTTGTAAATTCACCTATAAATTGTGGTGTTCATTAAGAGTCAAGCTAGATAAAATGGGCTATGAAAAGTCCACTGTCTCATGATAATTTGCAGTTTTACATATCCCCTATTGGTCTAACCAAGCAAAAAATAAATGTGTAGATTACCCTGTTCTTATTACTGAAATTGTATATAAGACAAAACTGGCTTGACAGATTTAAGATGTTGTGGGATGGTTTTAAACAACTTGCAATCAAATATATTATAATTCACAAGGTTGTAATAAAAAAAAGCAAAGCTAACGTTCCTGCTATATACAATTCTGCAGTACATTCCTTTATCATATATTACAATAAACTCAGTATTATCAATTAACTGTAACCTGAACTAACTTTTGCAATAGATATGATATGAAGGATCTAAACTTTAAGATGTTTTAATTTCCTTACAAATAGATTTTCAAAATATCAAATTGTACAAGACATATAGCACTTTAGTGCATAGTTTTGTATAATACTGTTTGCTTTTGCAATGTGTTTTTATAAGATTATCTATAAAACATTCATTGTATGGTTGATGAAGTCTGTAACTGCGATACTGAAGTTTATAAATTTAAAAAATCTAAATAAAGATACTTGAAAAAAAAAGTGTAATTTGCTGTGTACTGTGGTCACCTCATGGGAGGCAAGGTGTCCGCTCCTTATGAACTTACATATGCTTGTTACTTGCAGAAAAGGAAAACTTGAAACCAAATGAATCACTGCTGATACAGACTTAGAAACCACACCATCAGTGATCTACTATGCAAAACAATTATCAGAGAATTCAGTATCAATGAGACAAGCTCAGTCAGGTACAGCATCATCCATTTTGCACTTAAGAATGTATAGGAAAACCTTCTATACAGGTGAAACCATTGTAAAGTTAAATTGTAGGAGTGTGCCTGATATAGAACAGGTAACAGGTACAAAAGCCCATTGTTAGTATATTTTGATCAATTTTATTCGGTTATGTTAGTGATTTGGAAGCCACTATAGTGCAACAGGTGAGTCCCAAATTCAGTGATGGCATTTCTATTAAAGACACTTTGCATAAATAAAGCATTTCAATTTTGAAATATGAGACAATCTAAATGGACTGAAGATAGTTGAACTATTTAATTCAGTTACTTTACTGTAATTGATTAACTGTTGTCTGTTTTATCGGTTGCGTATAACAGAATTTTTTATATAGTGTCCTATTTTTATACTATTTTGTCCTCCATTGAACGGCATTGAAGGTTCTGCTGAGGAACTTGACAATATAATATTGTTTCTTGAAACCATATTTCTGTTATGCTTCATTTATTTATCATTTGTATAAAACTCTGCATTTAAGGTGTCTAAATATTGCTGGCTCTGATTGTGTCCTGGAGAGCATCTTCATTGTTTCTCCATACTCTTTACTCCTGCAGTTTTATAATCACATACACGGACATAGTCAAAATGACCATCTAAGCCCATATCAGAAAATATTTAGCAGTGCAATGAAACTCCTGAACACCTCTTTCTAGCCTGTTTTCTATTAGACCCTACAGCTCTCCCAATCGCCATCCATTTCTTCTTTATTCTAAACTACAGAGTCATATTCTAGCTATATAAATCCAGGAACTATGCAGTTAGCACCATTTAACTGAATAAGTGGCCATGTGCTATTTATCATCATTCATGCATAAATATATCAATTGATGTGACATTTCAAAGTACTTCCACTTCCAAATGAAATACTGACTTTCAAAAAAATGATCCAATAATTATTCTCCCTTCCAATATTGATGGTAGATATTAAATCCAATCTAGCCAAGATGAGCAAGAAAAAAGTTTTTATATTGCACCAAGCTCTATGTGTCTGTTTTGAAATAATACCGAAACATGATTAGCCAATATAACTAACATTAAGGTTTCAGATGTTTTCACCATTGTGACTGAGCCTTTCACTCTTGATAAAACACCTTTGTAGAAACTAATCCACTTTTTATTTTAATTTTAGAGGAAGATTTGACCATAATTATCCTCTCTTTCTTAAAGTTTTATTGGATGTGTTGCACTCACCATAAAATCTTGACTATGCATTTTTTGTTCACGTGTCATTATTCAAACATTTTATGAGATGTATTGTGCCCTGCAACTAATAGGAGTGGACAGCATTTACAACAGATGCAAAGATCAATATTCTCCTCTCTGTTTTTTCTGAGACTTTTCATATGGGGATCAATAAAAGCTGTCATTCTTGTCAATTATGGCTCATAACTGTTTGTTACATGCCTAACCTCATCTTGGAAGTAACTTGTAACCCAAATACTTAGACGTGATTTTAGAATTGGGTTCCGGCGTGTAGCTCGCAAGACATTTCCCTGCGAGCTACATCGCCGAAACCAAATGGCTGCAGCAGCACTTTGCCGTAGTGCAATACGGCTGAAAAGCATAGCTGCTGAAGCTGTAAACTATGAACGGATAAATGCATTCCTTGAATGAGAATAAGGAATGTGTTACACATCCAGTATGGCTGTCTCTGCTTGAATACAGCCGGGCAGCTGTCTGTAAGGACCGCCACCAGGTATAATATTTCCATTCATAGTTTACAGATGGGTCTTTTTCAGTCATGACCTAGTTACAATACTCAAAATATGATTAGACAAATAATCTTAAACAGTATTACATTTGCTTTGGAAATCATTATAGTAGCATACATACTTAATGTCCTTCTATTCTGAGGCCATATAATGATACCAGTATGGGTCTTTATCAACTGCAAACCTGCATACAGCATGAAATAAAAAATTATAACTGAAGCTATATTAATGCCTTTATACTTAGATTTGAATGGCTACACTGTGTTATCATATGCTGATAAGCGTCTCCACCCATGATGCATTACAAACTTTCTAACCTTCTTTTTTATTCATTCCTAAGATCAATAATTTACTGTACATGGCAAAATGATGGATTTGGAGGCCTTTGTCCTCCTCTTTAAGTGCTGTTACAATTTTGCCATCCTGGAGATACTAATGCTGTAACTAACCTTCATATCAGAGAAGGGTGGTCAATTAGCAGTTTTATGTTCTGAAAACTTCATAAAGCACCCTGATCTATTAGTCACCTGCTTGTTTGACTCACATGCATGTCATGTTGTATGGCAGTGCACTCAGTACTGTATTATAAAATTCTTAGAAATGTCCTTCACTTCTTTGCAAAAGTTATTTAATAAACATTTTTTAACAATCTCTTTCAGTTGCTGTCCGAAATTGTATATTAACTTTTTATGCATTTTGTGAAAGAAAGCCTTCACAATCTATTTGTTCTATGGATACATGCCTTTTCATTTTTCTCATATTCTTCAAAAAAGGTTTCTGATACTGCAGCAATCTCAAAGAAAATGTCACAATAAGTCTCTTTTTAATCAAAATAAAAACTCTTACATCATGTGCTTTGATTCCCAAAGTCACAGCTATCTTGTTCTATAGTTCATACCGGTCCATTTCTTGTTGTTTTATATTCTGAACTCTAGCTACATTTTTCTTTTTATTTTCCATTTTGTCTGTCTTCTTCCATTCTCTCCTTTCTTCCTTCAGTTCTCTGATCACTTCTTCAAATGTTTTTCTCTTAAAGTCTTATCCATCATTTTCATAAATTCTTTCCATCATTTTACCCCAAGATTCTGGTCAACTAGCACCACCAATGAAGGGCTGTAATAATCATATCTTCCTATTGGTGTTTCGATACCTTTGACTCCTTAAACAAATTATGCTGAAAAATATCTTCAGTATCCTCACTCTGGTCGCCTCATAGTTCTCCATGCCAGTTATTTCCACTTCCTTATAGGAAAACAAACCCAAAGAGTCAACGTTTGCTGCTACTCCTTGCCCTTTCTTTGCCTTGTTTGTGTGCCATTCTCCTGGCCACCACTGTGCCAGGAACAAAAATAGATGCTCTTATTCATTGTCTGCACATACCACAAGTGTTGGATCGGTAGGGGAAGTTTCCCAAAGCCATGATCAAATTTCCCTTATTAGTATAAATACCACTTTGGGTAGCCTAGGGGAACTAACCCAGTCAACAAAAGATAAATAAATACAAATAACCTGCCCTCAAGAAGACAGTATAGTACCTGTAATGTTCTAGCCATTGTCTGTACAGCCATCTGTGATAGAAAATGAACTCCATGTACATGACTAGGGTCTGAGAGATCCAGAGGTGCCTTCAGGGCCTCATTACAAGCTTCCGCAATTACATCACAGTCATTACTTCCCTGAATATACTAGTATATATTAGGAACCAACAGGTCAGATGTAGTCAAACTACAGCTCTGACAACTCACCAGACTTAGAGCAGGGGTTTCAGTCATGGTTGGCTAAATATAAAGTAAGAAGGAAGTAGCCCAACCAAATGACTTGTTCTGTTGCCAAACCACAAGTCATGATAGCAAGCTGAAAAAAATCAAGTTCTTAGTAAGTATAAGCTAATGGGTAGTATAACAACTTCAGCAAACACAAATAATTTCATAATGCAGAGGAAATAGTTTATGAGAGCTACATACTCCTCTTCTACCCTGGAGTTATAAAGTAACCCAAAAAATCAAACTGATAGAAGTGGCAGCTATAATGTCACCCAGAACCAAATTGTTAGAAGTAGCAGCAGGTGACTTCAAAGCTGGGGAGACTACAATAAACAACTGAATAGATTGAGCAAATTGAAATGAGCTGGGGGCTATTTTACAGCAGGGCCATCTCTGAGATGATTGCCATTTTACATAGATAACTGGTCATACACTGCTACACAGAGATAACAGTCTTCCAGCAGTAGTCATCCTCTTCAGAATACATGCAAGAGCATCTTTAAGAAAGATAGTTAATTTCAGACATATGAGGTGGTTATAGCCACTTTTTGACAGCGTACACCTCAGAAGTATGATTATGGTAAAATAAGACAACAATGAACCCAGTAATGCATTTCAACTTGATTTACTCAAAAAGAAAAAAAATCACATTATTCTTGTCAAGACAGCTCAGTAACTGACAGCTATGATCAAACAACAGCAGAGGTTAGTCTTTTATCTACAGATTGCCTGTTATAATCCATTTTCTAGTTGTATACATGTCAAATGTCTAATTGTGATCAAATAAACAACAAATAATAATAATAACATACATTTTAACTTGGTTCACAAATACATTCTAGATATTCCATGCAAAATCAATGATTGTTTAAATATGATCAACCAATAAAGATCAGTCACATTCATCCACAGACTACCTCTTCACACATCCATTATAGCCATACATGCATACACCTTAGATATCTGGCTGTGATCAAATAAATGAATAAGCAATCAAATAAATTAATAAGCAAGCATATGACAGTGATGCGTTTCACGTTATTGCTGTCAGACACATATAGTTGTACATACTGGAACCCCCTTGCATGTGGACACACACTCAGATGCACACACACACACACACACACACACACACACACACACACACACACACACACACACACACACACACACACACACATACACACACACACACACACATGCCAAATGATTACAGCCACTTTACTAACAGTGTATTCTTGG